>NC_069502.1:1057681592-1057851592 GCF_027579735.1 Bombina bombina | reverse complement strand
TGGCACAAAACCTTCAGGCTTCTGCTAGAAAGCTGATCATGAAGAGGAACTTCATCTTTCAGCATAACGACCCAAAGCATACATCCAAATCAACAAAGGAATGGCTTCACCAGAAGAAGATTAAAGTTTTGGAATGTCCCAGACCTGAATACAATCAAAAATCTGTGGGGTGATCTGAAGAGGGCTGTGCACAGGAGATGCCCTTGCAATCTGACAGATTTGGAGTGTTTTTGCAAAGAATAGTGGGCAAATCTTGCCAAGTCAAGATGTGCTATGCTGATAGACTCATACCCAAAAAGACTGAGTGCTGTAATAAAATCAAAAGGTGCTCCAACAAAGTATTAGTTTAAGGGTGTGCACACTTATGCAACCATATTTTATTATTTTATTTTTACTTCCCTTCACCTAAAAGATTACAGTTTGTTTTTCAATTGAGTTGTACAGTTTATAAGTCACATTAAAGGTGGAAAAATTTCCGAAATGATTTATCTTTGTCTCATTTTTTTACATCACAGAAACCTAACATTTTAATAGGGGTGTGTAGACTCTTTTTATATCCACCGTGTGTGTGGGTGTGTGTATATGTCTGTGTGTGTGTGTGTGTGTATGTATATATATATATATATATAATGTATGTATGTATAAAGTCAAGGTCCAATAATAAGCACTCTCTGGATTTAAACACAGCAAATTTAATAGGCTTTTATATATATATATATCTCCTTCTTTCTTCTTCTCAATACCCTGACATGAGGCATATTTTTTTTTTTATGTTTAGTTTTGTTATTAGTCACATTATTAGCTCGTTTTCTATTAATATATTTGCTCTTCAATGTATCATTTACGTACTGTAACTATCTAATTTGATAAATTAGTTCTGCTTTCATAAATGGACATGAAAGTCAAATTACATTTTCAAGAATCAGATAGATCATGCAGTTTTCAGAGAATTTCAATTTACTTCTATTATCAAACTTACTTTATTCTCTTGTTATCCTTTGTTGAAAAGCATGCCCATGTAGGCTTAGGAGCAATAATGAACTGCTGAAACAGACAAGATATGCTACTCCAAATAAGTAAAAAAGTTTTTTCAAAAGGCTAAAGGAGCACAAACCCACACCTTTTTTTCTTTTATGGTTCAGATCTAGCATACATTTCTTGGTATCCTTTGTTTGAAAAGGATACTTAGGTAGGTAGGCTGAGGAGCAGCAATGCACTACTGGGAGCTAGCTGCTGATTGGTGGCTGCACATATGTGCCTCTTGTCATTTGCTCACCTTTGTTCAACTAGCTCCCAGTAGTGCATAGCTGCACCTTTGACGAAGGATACCAAGAGAATGAAGCAAATTTGATGAAAGAAGTAAACTGGAAAGATGTTTTACATTGTATACTCTATCTGAATCATGAAAGAAAAAACTTTTGAGTGTTATGTCCCTTTTAAGTCTGTTGAAAAAGCTATTCAAAAATCCTTTTGGAAAAGTATATAACAATGGATTGGAAGACCGTTGCCGCATTATCAAAATGGAAAAAATATATAGGGATGTCAAGGTTTTAAAACAGACTATATTATCTCAAAATTTGGAAACCCCACGGAAGGACATGCAGAACACTATTGCACAGCTCTTTTAATGGACTAGTGAATAACCCATGGATCCTTGATGTAACAATCCATTAAAGGGACAGTGTACTTGATTTTAAAAAAAAAAAAAAAAAAGATAGATAACGTCTTTACTACCCATTCCCCAGCTTTGCACAACCAACGTTGTTACTTTAATATACTTTTATATCCTCTAAATCTCTGCCTGTTTCTAATCCTTTGCAGGCCGTCTCTTATCTTAGTGCATTTTATTAGCTTTTCACAGCCAGAGAGTGCTAATTCATGTGTACCATATAGATAACATTGTGCTCATTCCCGTATGTTTATGCATTAACCAGCACTAATTGGCTAAAGTGCAAGTTTGTAAAACTCACTGAGATAAGTGTGCAGTCTGTAGCGGCTTAGATACAAGGTAATCGCAGAGGTAAAAAGTATATTAAGTTAACAGTGTTGGTTATTCAAAAAAGGGGAATGGGTAATAAAGGTATTATCTATCATTTTGAACAATAAACATTTTCAAGTAGACTGTCCCTTTTAATTACCAGAAAAACTGTATGAAAAATGTTTTCATGAGAAAATCACGTGTATGTGCAAACCTAAAACAAGTGTGGTTGTTACAACTCAGCAAGAAGTTGCAAGGCTCCAGAAAGGGTTAACTTGTACCCAACACATATTTGGCAAGATACTTCATGTCTGTATTATATCAAGTACAATAAACGGATACTGTTGGCCAGGAGCACAAATTACATTAGTGCACTGTGCTGCCTTCTGTTTCCACGTCTCTGTGGTGCCATTTTGCATTGGGGCTTGGTGCTAAGCTCCAACACTGCCCTCTCTTTGTTTCCAGGTCCCTGTAGTAAAATTCTGCTCATGGATCTGATGTTGTATTGAAAGCTTCACTTCTTTTTGTTTCCTAGTCCTTGGTGTTATTTTGCATGGTGACCCAGTACTAAGCAACAACATTGCCCTGTCTTTATTTTCAAGTATGTGCAATATTATTCTTCACAGGGACCTGCTGTCTGTGCTCTTTTTGTTTTATGTCTGTTCTTCATGAGGAACTAGTGCTAAGGCTGATCCTTGCTCTTTCATGGTTTCTGGGTGCTTGTTCTGCATCGAGTAGTGAACACTGCTCTGAGGGTTGAGTGATAAAACAGCATTTCACTAGGCACTGTTGAGAGAGCATTGGCAGAAAAAAAATTAAAGGGATAGGTCAAAAATGATATGTACTAATAACGCGCTATAAGGTGTAAATAGGGGCGCTATCACAAACACTTGGTGTGTAACAGGTCTATATCAAAT
Organism: Bombina bombina; assembly: GCF_027579735.1. Taxonomy (NCBI): domain Eukaryota; kingdom Metazoa; phylum Chordata; class Amphibia; order Anura; family Bombinatoridae; genus Bombina; species Bombina bombina. The sequence goes on along the minus strand of NC_069502.1, from coordinate 1,057,848,697 downwards.
AGACACAAGGACAATGTGCAATACCTGTATAGATGAAATGTATACAACAAGCAGTATATTGGCTGATTATATACAAACTACAAAATATCATTAAAGTCCAAAAAGTGACAAATAAATGTGTCGAACAGGCAGCTCCAAAACAAAAAAGTATTGGTGCACATCCAACCACTTAAGTCCACATATTTATATATACTTCTGTCTGCTAAATATACTTGCATAGTTCAAATAAGATTGGGATAGACATCTCAGAATAATATTGACTTATATTTATGCATTGCCTATTAAATATGCTTTTAAATTTAAATGAAAACTTCTGTCTTCTAAATATATTTACATAGTTCAAATAAGATTGGGATACACATCTCACAATAATATTGACTTATATTTATGCTGCAAATTTAAATTAAAATATGGATTTTAGTCACACAATATGATCATATTCTGCTAAACCAGTCACCACTTACAAGGTGTCCCACAATAGACTGTTTTTTGTTTCTTTTCCTAACTCTAATCAGTTTCCACACTGCAGCAAATCATGTCTACACAGAGTGAAACTCCCTAGCTTTATATGTATACCACAGTTAATTTGTCTGGAACACACCTGGGCTGGGTGGTGTGCATTAACCAAAAAGGGGGGGGGGGGGGGGTTTGGTCAACTCTCTATTCAAAGGATACAACAATGTTTTTTTTTGGCTAAGCACACCACAAAAGGACTGTTTAATCTTCACACATATTGTGAGAGTGCTACCAAAGTGACCAAAACAATTACAAAACAAAGTATTGGTGCACATCCAACCACTTAAGTCCACATATTTATAGCCTATTTATATATACTTCTGTCTGCTAAATATACTTACATAGTTCAAATAAGATTAGGATAAACATCTCACAATAATATTGACTTATATTTATGCTACAAAAAATTGCCTATTTAAATTAAAATATGGATCTTAGTCACACAATATGATCATATTCTGCTAAGCCAGTCACCACTTACAAGGTTTCCCACAATAGACTGGTATATTGGCTGTTTCTCCTGTTAAGTGTAGTCAGTCCACGGGTCATCCATTACTTATGGGATATTAACTCCTCCCTAACAGGAAGTGCAAGAGGATCACCCAAGCAGAGCTGCTATATAGCTCCTCCCCTCTACGTCATACCCAGTCATTCTCTTGCACCTAACTAATCGATAGGATGTGTGAGAGGACAGTGGTTATTAAAACTTAGTTTTTATTTCTTCAATCAAAAGTTTGTTATTTTAAACGGCACCGGAGTGTGTTGTTTTTTCTCAGGCAGCATTAGAAGAAGAATCTGCCTGAGTTTGTGTATGATCTTAGCGGACGTAACTAAGATCCATTTGCTGTTCTCGGCCTTCTGAGGAGCGGGGTAACTTCAGAACAGCGGGCAGGGTTCACCTGCAAAGAGGTATGTTGCAGTATATTATTTTCTAAGGAATGGAATTGACTGAGAAAATACTGCTAATACCGTTAAAATGTAAGTACAGCCTTAAATGCAGTTGTAGCAACTGGTATCAGGCTGTGATGTATGTATGTTGGCACTGAGGTATTTCTGGGGAATGGCACTTCACTAAGAAAATACTGTATACATATAACTTATAGCCTTTCTGCAGTGAGAGCGACTAGCAACAGGCTTTTAATATCATTTCATATATTTATATTAAAACGTTTACTGGCAGGTTAATCGTTTTTTTTCTCTGAGGTACTTGGTGAAAAATTTTATGGGCATTATTTTCCACTTGGCTGTCGTTTATTTTAAATAAAGTCAGTTTATTGAGCTTCCCCACTGTTGTATTATGAGTGGGAGGGGCCTATTTTGGCGCTTTTCTACGCAGTAGAAATTCAGTCACAAGTCTTCATTATTCTCCCTGCATGATCCAGGACGTCTCTACAGAGCTCAGGGGTCTCCAAAACTAGTTTTGAGGGAGGTAATCGCTCACAGCAGACCTGTGAGACTGTGTTTTTGACTGTGATAAAAACGTTTATATTTTATTGTTATACGTTTTTCCGGTATTAAGGGGTTAATCATCCATTTGCTAGTGGGTGCATTCCTTTGCTAAATCAATGCATTTACTGTAAAAAATTGGTTTCTATAACTAATCCGGTTATTTGTTATTTCAACTGTGACAGTTTTTGTGTGCTTCTTAAAGGCACAGTAACGTTTTTTATATTACTTGAAAATTGTTTGAAAAGTATTTTCCAAGCTTGCTAGTCTAATTGCTAGTTTGTTTAAACATGTCTGACACAGAGGAATCTCTTTGTGCAATATGTTCTAAGACCAATGTGGAGCCCAATAGAAATTTGTGTACTAATTGCATTGATGCTACTTTAAATAAAAGCCAATCTGTACATGTCAAGAACATTTCACCAGACATCGAGGGGAAAGTTATGCCGACTAACTCTTCTCACGTGTCAGTACCTGCATCTCCCGCTCGGGAGGTGCGTGATATTGTGGCGCCAAATACATCAGGGCGGCCATTACAAATCACTTTACAAGACATGGCTAATGTTATGACTGAAGTTTTATCTAAATTGCCAGAACTTGGAGGTAAACGCGACCACTCTGGGGTGAGAACAGAGTACGCTGATAATGTTAGAGCCATGTCTGATACTGCGTCACAAGTGGCAGAGCATGAAGACGGTGAGCTTCATTCTGTAGGTGACGGATCTGATCCAAATAGACTGGATTCAGACATTTCAAATTTTAAATTTAAGCTTGAGAACCTCCGTGTACTATTAGGGGAGGTATTAGCGGCTCTGAATGATTGTAACACGGTTGCAATCCCAGAGAAATTATGTAGGCTGGATAGATACTATGCGGTACCGGCGTGTACTGACGTCTTTCCTATACCTAAGAGGCTTACAGAGATTATTACCAAGGAGTGGGATAGGCCCGGTGTACCCTTTTCCCCCCCTCCTATATTTAGAAAAATGTTTCCAATAGACGCCACCACACAGGACTTATGGCAGACGGTCCCTAAGGTGGAGGGAGCAGTTTCTACTCTGGCTAAGCGTACCACTATCCCGGTGGAGGATAGCTGTGCCTTTTCAGATCCAATGGATAAAAAATTAGAGGGTTACCTTAAGAAAATGTTTACTCAACAAGGTTTTATATTACAACCACTCGCATGCATTGCGCCTGTCACGGCTGCGGCGGCATTCTGGTTTGAGTCTCTGGAAGAGACCCTTGAATCAGCTCCATTGGATGAGATTACAAACAAGCTTAAAGCCCTTAAGCTAGCTAATTCATTTATTTCTGATGCCGTAGTACATCTAACTAAACTTACGACTAAGAATTCCGGATTCGCCATTCAGGCGCGCAGAGCGCTGTGGCTAAAATCCTGGTCAGCCGATGTGACTTCTAAATCTAAATTGCTTAACATACCTTTCAAAGGGCAGACATTATTCGGGCCCGGTTTGAAAGAAATTATCGCTGACATTACTGGAGGTAAGGGCCATGCCCTGCCTCAAGACAGAGCCAAACCAAGGGCTAGACAGTCTAATTTTCGTGCCTTTCGTAACTTCAAGGCAGGAGCAGCATCAACTTCCTCCGCTCCAAAACAGGAAGGATCTGTTGCTAGATTCAGACAGGGCTGGAAACCTAACCAGACCTGGAACAAGGGCAAGCAGGCCAGAAAGCCTGCTGCTGCCCCTAAGACAGCATGAAGTGAGGGCCCCCAATCCGGAAACGGATCTAGTAGGGGGCAGACTTTCTCTCTTCGCCCAGGCTTGGGCAAGAGATGTCCAGGATCCCTGGGCGTTAGAGATCATATCTCAGGGATATCTTCTGGACTTCAAAGCTTCTCCTCCATAAGGGAGATTTCATCTTTCAAGGTTGTCAACAAACCAGATAAAGAAAGAGGCGTTTCTACGCTGTGTACAAGATCTTTTACTAATGGGAGTGATCCACCCGGTTCCGCGGTCGGAGCACGGACAAGGGTTTTACTCAAATCTGTTTGTGGTTCCCAAGAAGGAAGGAACCTTCAGACCAATCTTGGATTTAAAGATCCTAAACAAATTCCTAAGAGTTCCATCGTTCAAAATGGAAACTATTCGGACAATCTTACCCATGATCCAAAAGGGTCAGTACATGACCACAGTGGATTTAAAGGATGCCTACCTGCACATACCGATTCACAAAGATCATTACCGGTACCTAAGATTTGCCTTCCTAGACAGGCATTACCAGTTTGTAGCTCTTCCCTTCGGGTTGGCTACTGCTCCAAGAATCTTTACAAAGGTTCTGGGTTCTCTTCTGGCGGTACTAAGACCGCAAGGAATATCGGTAGCTCCGTACCTAGACGACATTCTGATACAAGCGTCAAGTCTCCAAACTGCCAAGTCTCATACAGAGTTTGTACTGGCATTTCTAAGGTCACATGGGTGGAAAGTGAACGAAGGAAAGAGTTCTCTATTGCCACTCACAAGAGTTCCCTTCTTAGGGACTCTTATAGATTCTGTAGAAATGAAAATTTACCTGACAGAAGACAGGTTAACAAAACTTCTAAATGCTTGCCGTGTCCTTCATTCCATTCCACACCCGTCAGTGGCTCAATGTATGGAGGTAATAGGCTTAATCGTAGCGGCAATGGACATAGTACCCTTTGCACGCCTGCATCTCAGACCACTGCAATTGTGCATGCTAAGCCAGTGGAATGGGGATTACTCAGATTTGTCCCCTATGCTGAATTTGGATCAGGAGACAAGAAATTCTCTTCTATGGTGGCTTTCTCGGCCACATCTGTCCAAGGGGATGCCCTTCAGCAGGCCAGATTGGACGATTGTAACAACAGACGCCAGCCTGATAGGTTGGGGCGCTGTCTGGAACTCCCTGAAGACTCAGGGATCTTGGTCTCAGGAGGAGAGTCTCCTTCCCATAAACATTCTGGAATTAAGAGCAGTTTTCAATGCTCTTCTGGCTTGGCCTCAGTTAGCAACTCTGAGGTTCATCAGGTTTCAGTCGGACAATATCACGACTGTGGCTTACATCAACCATCAGGGAGGGACAAGGAGTTCCCTAGCGATGATGGAAGTCTCAAAGATAATTCACTGGGCAGAGTCTCACTCTTGCCATCTATCAGCGATCCACATCCCAGGTGTGGAGAACTGGGAAGCGGATTTTCTAAGTCGTCAGACTTTTCATCCGGGGGAGTGGGAACTTCATCCGGAGGTTTTTGCCCAAATACTTCGGCGTTGGGGCAAACCAGATCTGGATCTCATGGCGTCTCGCCAGAACGCCAAACTTCCTTGTTACGGATCCAGGTCCAGAGACCCGGGAGCGGTTCTGATAGATGCTCTGACAGCACCTTGGGTCTTCAACATGGCTTATGTGTTTCCACCTTTCCCGTTGCTTCCTCGATTGATTGCCAGGATCAAACAGGAGAGAGCATCGGTGATTCTAATAGCGCCTGCGTGGCCACGCAGGATCTGGTATGCAGACCTAGTGGACATGTCGTCCTGTCCACCATGGTCTCTACCTCTGAGACAGGACCTTCTGGTGCAGGGTCCTTTCAAACATCCAAATCTAATTTCTCTGAAGCTGACTGCTTGGAGATTGAACGCTTGATTCTCTCAAAGCGTGGATTCTCGGAATCAGTGATTGATACTTTAATACAGGCTAGGAAGCCTGTCACCAGGAAAATTTACCATAAAATATGGCGCAAATACTTGCATTGGTGCGAATCCAAGAGTTACTCATGGAGTAAGGTTAGGATTCCTAGGATATTGTCTTTTCTACAAGAAGGTTTAGAAAAGGGTTTATCCGCTAGTTCGTTAAAGGGACAGATCTCAGCTTTGTCCATCCAGGATCAAACAGGAGAGAGCATCGGTGATTCTAATAGCGCCTGCGTGGCCACGCAGGATCTGGTATGCAGACCTAGTGGACATGTCGTCCTGTCCACCATGGTCTCTACCTCTGAGACAGGACCTTCTGGTGCAGGGTCCTTTCAAACATCCAAATCTAATTTCTCTGAAGCTGACTGCTTGGAGATTGAACGCTTGATTCTCTCAAAGCGTGGATTCTCGGAATCAGTGATTGATACTTTAATACAGGCTAGGAAGCCTGTCACCAGGAAAATTTACCATAAAATATGGCGCAAATACTTGCATTGGTGCGAATCCAAGAGTTACTCATGGAGTAAGGTTAGGATTCCTAGGATATTGTCTTTTCTACAAGAAGGTTTAGAAAAGGGTTTATCCGCTAGTTCGTTAAAGGGACAGATCTCAGCTTTGTCCATCCTTTTTCACAAACGTCTGTCAGAAGTTCCAGACGTTCAGGCTTTTTGTCAGGCTTTGGCCAGGATTAAGCCTGTGTTTAAATCTGTTGCTCCACCATGGAGCTTAAACTTAGTTCTTAACGTTTTACAGGGTGTTCCGTTTGAACCCCTTCATTCCATTGATATCAAGCTGTTATCTTGGAAAGTTCTGTTTTTAATGGCTATTTCCTCGGCTCGAAGAGTTTCTGAGTTATCGGCCTTACATTGTGATTCTCTTTATCTGATTTTCCATTCAGACAAGGTAGTTCTGCGTACTAAACCTGGGTTCTTACCTAAGGTAGTTACCAACAGGAATATCAATCAAGAGATTGTTGTTCCATCATTGTGTCCTAACCCTTCTTCAAAGAAGGAACGTCTTCTGCACAATCTGGACGTTGTCCGTGCCCTGAAATTTTATTTACAGGCAACTAAAGATTTTCGACAAACTTCTTCCCTGTTTGTCGTGTATTCTGGACAGAGGAGAGGTCAAAAGGCTTCGGCCACCTCTCTTTCTTTTTGGCTTCGTAGCATAATACGTTTAGCCTATGAGACTGCTGGACAGCAGCCTCCTGAAATAATTACAGCTCATTCTACTAGAGCTGTGGCTTCCACTTGGGCCTTTAAGAATGAGGCCTCTGTTGAACAGATTTGCAAGGCTGCAACTTGGTCTTCACTTCACACTTTTTCCAAATTTTACAAATTTGACACTTGCTTCTTCGGAGGCTGTTTTTGGGAGAAAGGTTCTTCAGGCAGTGGTTCCTTCCGTGTAAAGAGCCTGCCTGTCCCTCCCGTCATCCGTGTACTTTTAGCTTTGGTATTGGTATCCCATAAGTAATGGATGACCCGTGGACTGACTACACTTAACAGGAGAAAACATAATTTATGCTTACCTGATAAATTCCTTTCTCCTGTAGTGTAGTCAGTCCACGGCCCGCCCTGTTTTTTATGGCAGGTCTAAATTTTAAATTATACTCCAGTCACCACTGCACCCTATAGTTTTTCCTTTCTCGTCTGGTTTTCGGTCGAATGACTGGGTATGACGTAGAGGGGAGGAGCTATATAGCAGCTCTGCTTGGGTGATCCTCTTGCACTTCCTGTTAGGGAGGAGTTAATATCCCATAAGTAATGGATGACCCGTGGACTGACTACACTACAGGAGAAAGGAATTTATCAGGTAAGCATAAATTATGTTTTATATACAAACTACAAAATATCATTAACCCCTTAACGACCGACGACGTATGCCATACGTCCTCAAAAAAAAAAGCACTTAACGACCGAGGACGTATGGCATACGTCGTCGGTTAAACAGAGCACTGGAAGCGATCGAAATCGCTTCCAGCTGCTCTAACAGTATTGCAGGCTTGCCTTGATGTCTAGGCATCCTGCAATACTGTTCTCGAGTGCCGGGACCGCATTGATCACTCCCCCACGAGTGACCACTTCCGGTTTTGCTCCACGTGGAGCCCGGCAGTGTTTCAGAGCATCGGAAGCGATCGGACACGCTTCCGATGCTCTGCTTGTGTGCTAAGTGCCTCGGTGGGTCGAGGCACTTAGTTAGTTATAAAATAAAAGTTAAAAAAAAAAAAAAACGTATAAAATAAAAAAAGCCCTAAATAGCCCCCCCCCTCCCCCTTCACTAGGCATCCAAGATGGCGATGCCCAGTGCATCATGGGGCCTCTGGGGGTGTCCCTAGCCTGCCTCATCATAGGGGCAAGCTAGGGTCACCCAATCTGAGCCTCCCACCCAAAAAAAAATAATAATAATAAGACCCCATTTGTCTGATCATGTCAATATTTGTAAATATTGACACTGATCAGTGTGGATCTCCCTCCCTCTCCTCACTTGCGATTTTGTTGGAGAGAGAGACCTGTTTTTTTGAATAGAGAGATTTAATTCTTTTATTTGTTAAAAAAAATATAGAACCAAAGGCTCTTTTCAGAGCCATTAACCCCTAGCTTGCCAGTGATCACTATAAATCACTGGCATTAGCATAGCTGCACATTTTTTTAGGGGTTAATTTTTTGTTGTAATTTTTTAAAAATCCAGAGGCTCTTTTTAGAACCATTTAGTTAATTTAATTTTCAGAGCCATTAACCCCTAGCTTGCCAGTGATCGCTATAAATCACTGGCAGTAGCATAGCTGTACTTTTTTGCTGTCTGTGCATTTTTTTAGGGGTTAATTTTGTTGTTGTAATTTTTTAAAAATCCAGAGGCTCTTTTCAGAACCATTTAGTTAATTTAAATTAATTTTCAGAGCCATTAACCCCTAGCTTGCCAGTGATCGCTATAAATCACTGGCAGTAGCATAGTTGTACTTTTTTGCTGTCTGTGCATTTTTTTAGGGGTTAATTTTGTTGTTGTAATTTTTTAAAAATCCAGAGGCTCTTTTCAGAACCATTTAGTTAATTTAATTTAATTTTCAGAGCCATTAACCCCTAGCTTGCCAGTGATCGCTATAAATCACTGGCAGTAGCATAGAAGTACTTTTTTGCTAGTTTATTTAGTTAATTTAATTTAAAAAAATTTAGTACATTTTTTCTGTGACAGATACAAAAATGTCACAGAAAATATATAGTGCTGAGGAGGCGTATGCCATCCTTGCGTCAGAGTCAGATGCCTCTATGTCTGACTCAGACTCCAATTTTGACCCTGCCATATGCTCAGATACATCACTAGATGCAGTCTCAACTGATAGTGATGTATCTGTGGCTGCTAGACCCCCTACCAGCCCCCCTGCCAGAAGGAGGCGTGTTGCTGCCATTGCTGCTGAAGAGTGTGTAACACCTCATCTCCAGAGGCCAGATATCCCACCCTTCACAGCAAATGCTGGCATAAATATAAATGTGGCAGGTTTTAGCCCCCAGCAGTTTCTGGAAGTGTTTCTGGGCGATGATGTATTGGGGAACATTGTCGCCCAAACTAATTTATATGCCCATCAGTTCCGTGCTGCAAAGCCTGGAACATATTTGGCAAAGCAGCAATGGGCCCCCATCAATGTGCCAGAATTCAAAAAATTCTGGGCATTGACCATGCTGATTGGCATCATAAAGAAACCCTCCATTCACTCCTACTGGAGTACTAGCCCCATCTGCTCTACTCCCATTTTCTCCCAGATTATGTTGAGGAAGAGGTATGAAATGATTCTGCATTTCATGCACTTCAGCGACAACAGCCTGTGCCCCCCTAGGGAGCATCCCCAATTTGACAGGCTGTATAAAATCCGCCCCCTGATAACCCACTTTTCTGCCAGGTTTGCAGAGGCTTATACACCTGGAAGGAATATATGCGTTGATGAATCCCTAATGAAGTATAAGGGAAGGCTGGGATTCAAGCAGTTTATTCCTTCCAAGCGCTCAAGATATGGGGTAAAGGTGTATAAGCTCTGTGACAGCGAGAATGGGTATACTCAGGCCTTCCGGGTGTATGAGGGAAAGGATAGCCAACTTGACCCTCCAGGTTGCCCAGAACATATGGGAACCACTGGCAAGATTGTCTGGGACCTGATATTACCCCTAATGAACAAAGGGTATCACTTGTACTTAGACAATTTTTATACAAGTGTCCTTTTGTTCAAGCTACTGTATTGCTTTGATACAGTAGCTTGCGGTACAATTAAAAAGAACCGCGCAGGTTTCCCAGGACAGCTTGTACGCACCCGGCTACGAAGGGGGAAGACCTCAGCTCTGCTCCAAAGAGGAGCTGTTGGCACTTAAGTACAGAGACAAGAAGGATGTATACCTTCTTACCACCATCCACACAGAGAGGACGGTGGCGGTTTCTGTACGTGGCAGAGCTGAGATCATAAGGAAGCCAGTGTGCATCAAGTCTTATAACCGACATATGGGTGGGGTTGATCTGGCTGATCAGCTGCTGCAGCCCTACCTAATTATGCGGAAGACAAGGGCCTGGTACAAAAAGGTTGCAATTTACCTAATGCAGATTGCAACCCACAACGCTTTTTTGTTGTTCAAAAAAGCAAACCCCAGAGTTAAAAAGACTTTTTTACAGTTTCAGCTCCAGATTATTACGGGGATTTTGTACCATGATGCACCTGCTCCCCGGGCGGTGATGGGAGAGAGCAGAGTTGGGGCTACCCATTTTATTTTTAAAATCCCCCCTACTGCCGCAAAGCAGAAACCACAAAAAAATGCAGAGTCTGTACCAAGACGGGGAAGAGAAGGGACACCATATATCACTGTCCTGATTGCCCTGGACAGCCTGCACTCTGCATTGGGGACTGCTTCAAGCGGTACAATGGTCAATTTTTTAAAAAATAAATACATTTATATATATTTTTGGTTATGATTACAGTTAGATGTTTTTTTGTTTTTTTTTACTTTTACTGTGCCAGATTTTTACATTTCACTACTCCTATTTTTTTCTAAAATTGGGCCTGTTTTTTTTTAACCAAAACCCCTGTCAAACCTATGCATGGGGGACATAGGTGTTCTCAGGGTGCCTTGCAGAAAACAACCTGAAGTATGTTTTTGTAATAACTTACAACAGTCTCTCATAAATCATAGTCAAAAAGCAATGTGTCTGTAAAAATGAAAATTGAAAAATTACCACCATATACTTTCTCCAATTTTTTGGGCTAAAACGGTTGCATCAAAGTCATCAAACCACTCCATGTATAATACCTTGGGGTGTCAACTTTTTAAATATAATCACATTTATGGAAAACAAATAAATTGGGGTATGTTAAAAGACCCCCAAAAAAGACGATAGGCAAAGAAAATGTTAAATGTGAAAAAAAATCACAAACACATGTCAGACATTTGGCATTGCACCGCCCAAACAAGCCACCAAACCTATGCATAGGTGGTATCACTGAACTCAGGAGATGTTGGTGACCACATATTGGTGTCTTCTTTGGTAGTAACACATAACAGGAGCTGTGAATCCATGTCTAAAGTACAATGTATGTGAAAAATAACACAAAACAATGAATGCCCAATAGTTTGACAAAGACTAGTGGTTGAATTAGTGTATGGAAAGTGTTAAAATACCTGCATTTGAAATACCCTAGGATGTCTAGTTTTCAAAAATATATGGTTTGATGGGGGTAAATTACATTGGCCGGCTTCAGAAATGTCTTCAATAGAACATGGGTGCATGGGATGTGAAAATGGGAAGTGTAAAAAATGGAATGCGCTTCCTAAAAATAAGACCTTCTAGCCCCCAGAGAACCCAACACACCTATACATGGGTGGTATCACTGTACTCAGGAGATGTTGTTGAACACATATTGAGGTGTTTTTTGGCAGTAACACATAACAGGAACTGAGAATCCATGCCTAAAGTACAATGTGTGTGAAAAATAACACAAAAAAATGACTACCCAAAAGTTTGACAAAGACTGGTGGTTAAATAAGTTCATGGAAAGTGTTAAAATACCAGCATTTGAAATACCCTAGGGTGTCTACTTTTCAAAAATATATGGTTTGATGGGAGTAAATTCCATTGGCCAGCTTCAGAAATGTCCCAAATAGGACATGGGTGCATGATGACCGATGTGAAAATTCCAAGTTGAAAAACTGGAATGTGCTTCCTAAAATTAAGGCCTTTTAGCCCCCAGAGAACCCGACACACCTATACATGGGTGGTATCACTGTACTCAGGAGATGTTGTTGAACACATATTGAGGTGTTTTTTTGGCAGTAACACATAACAGGAACTGAGAATCCATGCCTAAAGTACAATGTGTGTGAAAAATAACACAAAAAAATGACTACCCAAAAGTTTGACAAAGACTGGTGGTTGAATTAGTGCATGGAAAGTGTTAAAATAAAAGCATTTGAAATACCCTAGGGTGTCTACTTTTCAAAAATATATGGTTTGATGGGGGTAAATTCCATTGGCCAGCTTCAGAAATGTCCCAAATAGGACATGGGTGCATGATGACCAATGTGAAAATTCCAAGTTGAAAAACTGGAATGCGCTCTCTAAAAATAAGAGCTTTTAGCCCCCCGAGAACCCGACACACCTATACATGGGTGGTATCACTGTACCCAGGAGATGCTGCTGAAGACATATTAGGGTGTTATTTGGCAGTAACCCTTAATATTATCAGTAAATGTATTCTTAAATTGCTATTTTGTCAAAAAATCTATTTTTTTTCCCCCCAAACTTTGGCATAGATTGGTGGTAAAATGGTTGCATGAAAAAAAACAAAATACCCCAAGTTTAATACCTTAGGTTGTCTTCTTTTAAAAAATATATACATTTGAAGGGTTATTCAGGGATTCCTGACAGATATTGGTGTTACAATGTAACTATCGCCAATTTTGAAAAAACATGGTTTTGAAATAGCAAAGTGCTACTTGTACTTATTGCCCTATAACTTGCAAAAAAAGCAAAAAACATGTAAACATTGGGTATTTATAAACTCAGGACAAAATTTAGAAAATGTTTAGCATTGGTATTTTATGGTGGTTGTAGATGTGTAAGAGATTTTGGGGCTCAAAGTTAGAAAAAGTGCATTTTATTTTCATTTTTTCCTCATATTTTATATATTTTTTTATAGTAAATTATAAGATATGATGAAAATAATCATATCTTTAGAAAGTCCATTTAATGGCGAGAAAAACAGTATATAATATGTGTGGGTACAGTAAATGAGTAAGAGGAAAATTACAGTTAAACACAAGCATCGCAGAAATGCAAAAATAGCCTTGGTCCCAGATGGTCAACAAATTGAAAAGTGGTCTGGTCACTAAGGGGTTAAAGTCCAAAAAGTGACAAATATGTGTCACAGGCAGCTCTCCTCAGGGTATAAGGCCATCCACTTCCAAGTTATCCTATAAGAGAGTAGAGAAGGTGCCACATAGCATAATTCTGTAGTGTGTATATATTTCTATTAATGCAGAATAATATACACTCACATTTGGTGAAGCACTAAAACGTAGTGCAAGCTGAGCAGACTTGATCCTCAGAGTTGTCCGGTAAACTCTCCTCTCAAGTCAGGAAATAAAGCTGTCCTTGATCCCTCCTCCGTCGGCGTATGTGTAACCTTTAGGTCATACAAAACTACTCCAAACTAGCAAGTGGTAGTGGGACAGAGGAACGTAGCAAGTTGCATAAAACAAGTGTTTGTTTTTTTTAAACACATATATCGTACAGCAACGCGTTTCTCAGTATCCAAACTGTTTCATCAGCCAGTATTCAAAGACCATGCCTGCTCAGAGAGCTGCCGGTGCTTTGTGTAGCATCTGAAGACATAATTTTTGTCAAACAAGTACACAGGATATGTCCGTATGCCGCTGAAAAACAGTAATAACTTTTACTAGAAGCGTTTTTGGTAATGAAAGTACATTGCTTGTAATATAGTTTTAAATATATATATATATATATATATATATATATATATATATATATATATATATATATATATATATATATATATATATATATATTATTTTTTCTCTATCGTTTGGACACATTTGTCAGCCCTGTCTTTGAACTGCCACCCAATCAGCCTAAGATAGTTTCTGAACTGAAAGATGCTTACCTAGCTAAACTAAGAAAATAAAAAGGGCCATTAAACACTATATGTACATTTTATTAGCACAGTACTGAAAGTATTCCCCACCTCCCTAAAGTCATGGGTGCCGCCATGTTGAAATCTATTTTTCACTACATTCAAGTGCTGACTTGTTTTCACCGTGCAGCAAATTTCCTTAAGATACCGGTAGTGTAACCTAGGTCACACAATGTCAGCACCCATGGTTAGAAAGAGGACACTGCACTGTTAAATAGTTTTCCCCTTAATGTGTTTCCCATAACTTGTTATACCAGCTACATAACATAAAATGCATTAGAAATGCTTCCTCTATGTTTATTTTCTATATGAAATCTTTTTTTGTTCTTTGACACCACAGCCCATTAAAATGGGTTGAGCTTACAGAGTAATCAGATTTCCTTATTTTTTCCACTTTCTATACACACACATGCTTCCTTATCTTATATCTGTCTGTATACCAAAGCCTAATACTTAGAATAATTGAAAAATAACACTGTATTACTCCTACCTCTCACCAGGAGTTTACTTACTTCTGTTTATTCTTTGTTTACATTTAATATTTAAAGGGACACTGTATTTTTTCTTTCGTGATTCAGATAGAGCATGACATTTTAAGCAACTTTCTAATTTACTCCTATTATCAAATTTTCTTCATTCTCTTGGTATCTTTATTTGAAATGCAAAAAAGTAAGTTTAGATGCCGGCCCATTTTTGGTGATCAACCTGGGTTGTTCTTGCTGATTGGTGGATAAACTCATCCTCCAATAAAAATGTGCTGTCCAGAGTTCTGAATTAAAAAAAAAAGCTTAGATGTCTTCTTTTTAAAATAAAGATAGCAAGAGAACGAAGAAAAATTGATAATAGGAATAAATTAGAAAGTGGCTTAAAATTGCATGCTCTATCTGAATCATGAAAGAAAAAATTTGGGTTCAGTGTCCCTTTAAGTATTGAAACTTTCCGTATAGATGGGGATACCATGGGCAAAACATCTGTTTCAAATGCCAAAGTAAAAGTAAATTAGCTATTTGTAAACTATTTCATACACTCCAGCAGGTAAAATGGATAATTGGTAAAACATTAAAGGGTAGAAATGTTTACAGCACTTTTTGCTTTTAAAGGGACAGTTTACGCAAAAAAATTATCCCCTTTTAATTTGTTCCCAATGATCCACTTTACCTGCTGGAGTGTATTAAATTGTTTACAAGTATTTCCATTACCTTTTATATTGGCATATGAAATAGTTTATTTAGCCTGTGGTATCCCCACCCATCCTGAAAGTTTTTGGCCTCAAGGTCAAGCTGTGTAAACACAGCCAGTAGAAGAAATAACACTCTCAGTGTGTTATAGAAGAGATAAGGGGGTCAATTTATGCCCAGTGTTTCCGGCGAGCCTTCAGATGGCGGGCAGAAATCGACCCGATCGGTTTGATTGACACCCCCTGCTAATCTGAAGGGGGCAGCATTGCACCAGCAGTTTACAAGATTATCGATGTGCAGCGGACATGATCCGCTACATCGGATCATGTCCACTCACACTTACATAAATTGATCCCAAGGTAATAAAATGTTAATTTTCCATTGTTCTCTCCAAGTATTGGTGATTGGTTTATGGACAGATATAAGCTAAAGAAGCAGGTATATGTACATAATGGGATAAAGTAATGAGATCTGATTATACCTACAAGGTCAACCCATTTTTATAAGGTTGTGGCTTCAAAACACAAAATCAGTTAATTCATATACACAAATAAGCCTTAAAAATGCAAATCTCTAACTACAAACCAACATATTTCTTCTTTATTCTCATACCGAAGTTGCCCTTATATACTACATGCAGAAATCTCCTTATGTAATTGTTGGACTAGTCAGTATATTGCTATAAACACCCTACATGCGTGCTTATATAGAGTATATTGAAATTCCTAACCTACAAGTTGTATTATTTAGGATGTTATTTAGTGTTCAATGACATTGCTAGAAAAACAATGCATAACAATATAGCAGTGTATTTTGCAATATAATTTTGTCATTTTCACAAGGGGTGGGGTATGCTTCACTATACACTAACACATTAAAGTTGCCTAACAATAAGGTGAATATTGACAAGACTCTTTTTTATTTTAAAGTTTCATGGACAAAACTTATCTTGAGTCATAGGTTGTGCAGCTATACAGCTAAAAATTAGGTGAGGAAAGGACCACTTACTTTTTTTTTTTTTTTTTTTTTGTGATCCTGGTTATGGTATAGGGAGTTATTGATATAATCCATGGTCCTGGAACAGGAATTATTTCCCTATACAGCATGTCTAGGCTGACTCTTAAATAGGTAAATAGAAGTTCTGAAGCTAGCTGCCACTAGATATTTCAGTATGATAACTAAACGGCATAATTGACGAAGGGCTGAAATGTTGAGTCTACTGCCGCAGGCTATAGGGCCCATACTCTTGTGGCAGACTCACACTCAAATATCCACATAAGATTGCCTTAGGTCTGATGATTGCACATATATGACTGCTTATTGATCAGTCCCTAATTGAGTTAAATATGATTAATTCTTGATAGTCTGTCATGCATCTTCCCCTAGCTACTATTCTAACTACTCCCAATTTCATAGATATGGCAACAATTGTTATAGGTGGTTTAAGAACTACTAGATGTCCATGCACCTTCTCAAGACCTAATAATATCTCTCCCATACGTGTTATATATTTCTCTTGTAAGGTGTATCCAGTCCACGGATCATCCATTACTTGTGGGATATTCTCATTCCCAACAGGAAGTTGCAAGAGGACACCCACAGCAGAGCTGTAATATAGCTCCTCCCCTAACTGTCATAGCCAGTCATTCTCTTGCAACTCTCAACAAGCTAGGACGTTGTAGGAGAGAGTGGTTAAATATAGCTAGTTTATTTTCTTCAATCAAAAGTTTGTTATTTTTAAATAGTACAGGAGTTGTGCTATTTTATCTCAGGCAGTAAATAGAAGAAGAATCTGCCTGAGGTTTCTATGATCTTAGCAGGTTGTAACTAAGATCCATTGCTATTCTCACATATGTCTGAGGGGATTACACAGATGAGGTAACTTCAGCGAGAGAATGGCGTGCAGTTTATTCTGCTATCAGGAATGTGCAGTTATATTTTTTTCTAGAGATGGAAAACACTAGAAAATGCTGCTGATACCAGATTAATGTAAGTTAAGCCTGAATACAGTGATTTAATAACGACTGGTACCATGCTTACTCCCAGGGGTAATACCCTTATGATATTGCAATATAAACGTTTGCTGGCATGTTTAATCGTTTTTTTATATGCATTGGTGATAAAACTTTATTGGGGCCTAGTTTTTTCCACATGGCTGGCTTAAATTTTGACTAGAAACAGTTTTACTGAGGCTTTCCACTGTTATAGTATAAAAGTTACAGTTGGTGCAGTTAAAATTACAAACTGTGACATCCAGCTTCCCTCAGGAGTCCCCTGTATGCTATAGGACATCTCTAAAGGGCTCAAAGGCTTTCCAAAGTCGTTTATTGGGGAAGGTAGGACCACAGCTTGCTGTGGCAGTTGGTTGTGACTGTTTAAAAAAAAAAAAAAAAAAAGTCTATTTCGTTTTTTTGATCCGTTTTTTTTTAACTAAGGGGTTAATTATCCATTTGCAAGTGGATGCAATGCTCTGCTAGCCTATTACATACACTGTAAAAATTTCGTTTGATTTACTGCATTTTTTCACTGTTTTACAAATTCTGACAAAATTTGATTCTCTTAAAGGCACAGTACCGTTTTTTATATTTGCTTGTTAACTTGATTTAAAGTGTTTTCCAAGCTTGCTAGTCTCATTGCTAGTCTGTATAAACATGTCTGACAAAGAAGAAACTCCTTGTTCATTATGTTTAAAAGCCATGGTGGAACCCCCTCTTAGAATGTGTACCAAATGTACTGATTTCATTTTTTTTTTTTTTTTTTTTTTTTTTTTTAATATTTTTATTGAGGAATAATATAGGCATACAGAAATTCTGGCATATGATATCACAAATTTACAGATAGCATAATCCATAGCAATGGATTAACATGCAGGTAGAGAAATGACACCTAAACAATAAAATAAAATACCATTAATAGTACATATATGGCTGCCGCTATTTCTAAAGAAATGTATTATGATCAAATGTAGTCATAAAAAAAAAAAAAAAAAAAAATGAAACTAACAAATACTAATCCTCAGATTTTCTACCTCCTGTGGCGAAAGGGAAGCCACTTTTGGGCTCCTAAGACATCTGCTAACATAAAATGCCAAGTACAGGAGAATAATATAAATATCAGATCTCTTATAGATCTGGTAAGGGCTATTACAACATAGCAATCAATACTATGTCTAATGCTTCAAATGCTTAGGTCACTTTTAGACCAATATATCATGACTAGAACACAGCTTATATACTTTAAGAACTAAAAAACAGTAAACTAACTATAGAGGAGGGACAGTTTAGTACTTGGGTCACTGTTGGATCTCTAGATCATAAATGAAACATAGCATGCATATATATATATATATATATATATATATATGTATAGAAAGGGTTAGGAAAAGCAAACCAGCTATAGAGGAGAGTCAATTCAAATATATCATGCCCAGATTCCCGGATGGAGCTATAGAGGGGTTAGAAAAATATTAAGCCTAGCAATATAGCAGGCTTACAGGCAGATATAATGTCTAGTATATGAACCTTGACTTATTGCAGAGTACGGAGCAGGACTCAAGCCAATATCATGTCAGTCGACAAATGCAGTGCACAGAGTCCAGCTACATCTACCGCTTTATCGATACTTTACCCATAAACTGTTATCATAACTATATAAGTCTTTTAACTAGTTGACGAGAGTCTCAAGCAGGATCTATTCAATGTCCAGCTCACGGCCTAAAATAGTCTCTGCTAGCTGGAAAACCATTATCTCACCCCACATCGTAGTACCACAGGATGAGTCCCAATAGGGGTTCAGGTCCTCCTGGAGTGGATTCCATGATCCCAAACATAGCTCCTTCAAACCAGCGCTGCGGCATCAAATTATCACTGGGACTATCCTCCCAACCAAGCGAGTCCCAGAGTAGGATAAACATCCATTTAGCCCCCCGAAGCAGAGGCCCAATGGCAGTTTCATGAGTGAGCTGTAGAGCCATGCCATCCGTTTCAGGCCAGCTATCCGATAGCCCATACCGGTCAGCGTTGTCTCTCTCATCACCTTCAATATCTATCTCTTGTCTTGTAGGTATAACACATTCGCTCTGCACAAGCGTGGGACTCCCCTGTAGTGAGCCGTAAACAGAGCTAGTCATCTCTCTCGCCGCTTCCTCCCCGTAGCACTGCGTAGTGGATGCAATATCTGGCAGCAGTGGCTCCCACATGGACATCGCAGTGGCTAGGATTCGCCTTGGGGTGAAAACCCCTCTCTTTGAGATAGCTAGGTTTGCAGTGTGCATACCGACCGAGTCTGCCATGGGTATGTGCAACCAAAATCTCAGACCCTCTTGTTGTCGGGGCTGGTTATATTCTCGGTGCCTGACCATGCGGCAAACAATATCAGGCTGTTGCCAGGAAGGGTCACGTTCCGCTTCCCAAGCAAAGAGTCTGCAGTATTCAAAGTCTGGTGGAGAATTAAGCTTGTCAATGTGCCATGTCGAAATTAAGCATGATTCAGGTCTTACACCAGGAGCATGGGTTTCAGCACCATTCTCTCTTACACGCTCAGGGCACAGCTGGGGAGTAGATGTCTCCTGTAGCATGTCGCATAAGTTTTCCTCCAAGTTCGATAGGGCTTGCATTAAAGTATTTAGTAAGTCCTCCATTATTATATCAAAGTGGATATATTTAGAACATTAATAGTGTCTGCGCACTTATAACCTGAAACAGGAACAAAAAAGGGGGGGTAGATGAAGGTCTAGGCCGCGGTAAGGCCTCCGCTGTAAACCTCCTCTAGTTTGGTCTGCTGGGCTGGCTTGCCGTGGGAGAGAGAACAAATATAAATCTGCTTCTCTAATGTTCAAGAGTACTATAGCCCTTATAAAATTACATGTGGAATAGGCAATAAACAGCGGTTTTAATTGCACTAATATCACAGCCCAAGTTGAAAGCAGCCATCACGATCGGTAGTCGGACACGCCCCCCCCCCCCCCGTACTGATTTCATTTTATGCAATAAAGATCATATTCTGTTTTTAAAAAAAATTATCACCAGAGGAATCTGACGTGGGGAAAGTTATGCCGACTAACTCTCCCCACGTGCCAGACCCTTTGACTCCCGCCCAAGGGACTCACGCTCAAATGGCGCCAAGTACATCTAGGGATTTAGCGTTTACTTTACAAGACATGGCGGCAGTCATGGATAATACACTGTCAGCGGTATTAGCCAGACTACCTGAACTTAGAGGTTAGCGAGATAGCTCTGGGGTGAGACAAAATGCAGAGCATACTGACGCTTTAAGAACCATGTCTGATACTGCCTCACAATATGCAGAAGCTGAGGAAGGAGAGCTTCAGTCAGTGGGTGATGTTAATGACTCAGGAAAGATACCTGATTCTAATATTTCTACATTTAAATTTAAGCTTGAACACCTCCGCGTGTTACTTAGGGAGGTTTTAGCTGCTCTGAATGACTGTGATA
The DNA here is from genome assembly GCF_027579735.1 of Bombina bombina. Classification (NCBI taxonomy): domain Eukaryota; kingdom Metazoa; phylum Chordata; class Amphibia; order Anura; family Bombinatoridae; genus Bombina; species Bombina bombina. The sequence goes on along the minus strand of NC_069502.1, from coordinate 1,057,828,251 downwards.
CCATTGCAGTGCCAGAGAAATTTTGTAGACTGGATAAATGCTTTGCAGTGCCGGTGTGTACTGATGTTTTTCCAATACCTAAAAGGTTTACAGAAATTATTAATAAGGAATGGGATAGACCAGGTGTGCCGTTCTCTTCCCCTCCTATTTTTAGAAAAATGTTTTCCAATAGACGCCACCACACGGGACTTATGGCAGACAGTCCCTAAGGTGGAGGGAGCAGTTTCTACTCTAGCAATGCGTACTACTATCCCTGTCGAGGACAGTTGTGCTTTTTTAGAGCCAATGGATAAAAAATTAGAAGGTTACCTTAAGAAAATATTTATTCAACAAGGTTTTATCCTACAGCCCATTGCATGCATTGCCCCTGTCACTGCTGCTGCGGCGTACTGGTTTGAGTCTCTGGAAGAGGCTTTACAGGTAGAGACTCCATTGGATGACATACTTGGCAAACTTAGAGCACTTAAGCTAGCCAATTATTTTATTTCTGATGCCATTGTTCATTTGAATAAACTAACGGCTAAGAATTCTGGTTTTGCTATACAGGCGCGCAGAGCGCTATGGCTTAAATCATGGTCAGCTGACGTGACTTTAAAATCTAAGCTACTTAACATTCCCTTCAAGGGGCAGACCCTATTCGGGCCTGGTTTGAAGGAGATTATTGCTGATATCACGGGAGGAAAAGGTTGTGCCCTTCCTCAGGACAGGTCCAAATCTAGGGCCAAACAGTCTAATTTTCGTGCCTTTCTAAACTTCAAGGCAGGTGCGGCATCAACTTCCTCTAATAATAAACAAGAGGGAACTTTTGCTCAATCAAAGACGGTCTGGAGACCAAACCAGACCTAGAAAAAAGGTAAGCAGGTCAAAAAGCCTGCTGCTGCTTCTAAGACAGCATGAAGGAACGACCCCCTATCCGGTAACGGATCTAGTAGGGGGCAGACTTTCACTCTTCGCCCAGGCGTGGGCAAGAGATGTTCAGGATCCCTGGGCGTTGGAAATTATATCCCAGGGATATCTTCTGGACTTCAAAGCTTCCCCCCAAAAGGGAGATTTCACCTTTCACAATTATCTGCAAACCAGATAAAGAGTGAGGCATTCTTACACTGTGTACGAGACCTCCTAGTTATGGGAGTGATCCATCCAGTTCCAAAGGAGGAACAGGGTTTTTACTCAAATCTTTTTGTGGTTCCCAAAAAAGAGGGAACCTTCAGACCGATTTTGGATCTAAAGATCTTAAACAAATTCCTCAAAGTTCCGTCGTTCAAGATGGAAACTATTCGTACCATCCTACCACTGATCCAGGAGGGTCAATATATGACTACAGTGGATCTAAAGGATGCTTATCTTCACATTCCGATACACAAAGATCATCATCGGTTTCTCAGGTTTGCCTTTCAAGACAGGCATTACCAGTTGTAGCTCTTCCCTTTGGATTAGCTACAGCCCCAAGAATCTTTACAAAGGTTCTAGGGTCGCTTTTGGCGGTCCTAAGGCCGCGGGGCATAGCAGTAGCCCCTTATTTAGACGACATCCTGATACAGGCGTCAAACTTCCAAATTGCCAAGTCTCATACGGACGTAGTACTGGCATTTCTGAGCTCGCATGGGTGGAAAGTGAACGAGGAAAAGTGTTCTCTATCCCCACTCACAAGAGTTTCATTTCTAGGGACTCTGATAGATTCTGTAGAAATGAAAATTTACCTTGACGGAGTCCAGGTTATCAAAGCTTCTAAATTCCTGTTGGGTTCTTCATTCCATTCCGCGCCCTTTGGTGGCTCAGTGTATGGAAGTAATCGGCTTAATGGTAGCGGCAATGGACATAGTGCCGTTTGCACGCTTACATCTCAGACCGCTGCAACTATGCAGGCTGTCAGTGGAGCGGGGATTACACAGATTTGGCCCCTCAACTGAATCTGGACCAAGAGACCAGGGATCCTCTTCCCTGGTGGCTATCTCGGGTCCATCTGTCCAAAGGTATGACCTTCGCAGGCCAGATTGGACTATTGTAACAACAAATGCCAGCCTTCTAGGTTGGGGTGCAGTCTGGAACTCCCTGAAGGCTCAGGGATCGTGGACTCAGGAGGAGTCTCTCCTTCCAATAAATATTCTGGAACTAAGAGCGATATTCAAGGCTCTTCAGGTTTGGCCTCAGTTAGCAACTCAGATTTCAGATAGTACATCAGATTTCAGTCGGTCAACATCACGACTGTAGCTTACATCAACCATCGAGGGGGAACAAGAAGTTCCCTAGAGATGTTAGAAGTTTCAAAAATAATTCACTGGGCAGAGATTCACTCTTGCCACCTATCAGCTATCCATATCCCAGGTGTAGAGCACTGGGAGGCGGATTTTCTAAGTCGTCAGACTTTTCATCCGGGAGAGTGGGAACTCCATCCGGAGGTATTTACACAACTGATTCTCCGTTGGGGCAAACCAGAACTGGATCTCATGGCGTCTCGCCAGAACGCCAAGCTTCCGTGTTACGGATCCAGGTCCAGGGATCCCAAGGCGACACTGATAGATACTCTAGCAGCGCCCTGGTCTTTCAACCTGGCTTATGTGTTTCCACCGTTTCCTCTGCTCCCTTGACTGATTGCCAAGATCAAGCAGGAGAGAGCATCGGTGATTCTGATAGCACCTGCGTGGCCACGTAGGACCTGGTATGCAGATCTGGTGGACATGTCATCCTTTCCACCATGGTCTCTGCCTCTGAGACAGGACCTTCTACTTCAGGGTCCTTTCAACCATCCAAATCTAATTTCTCTGAGGCTGACTGCCTGGAGATTGAATGCTTGATTTTATCAAGGCGTGGCTTCTCCGAGTCAGTTATTGATACCTTAATACAGGCACGAAAGCCTGTCACCAGGAAAATTTACCATAAGGTATGGCGTAGATATCTTTATTGGTGTAAATCCAAGGGTTACTCATGGAGTAAGTTCAGGATTCCTAGGATTTTATCTTTTCTCCAAGAAGGTTTGGAAAAAGGATTGTCAGCTAGTTTCTTAAAGGGACAGATTTTTGCTCTGTCTATTCTTTTGCACTAGCGTCTGGCAGATGTTCCAGACGTTCAGGCATTTTGTCAGGCTTTAGTTTGAATCAAGCCTGTGTTTAAACATGTTGCTCCACCATGGAGCTTAAACTTGGTTCTTAAGGTTCTTCAAGGAGTTCAGTTTGAACCTCTTCATTCCATAGATATCAAACTTTTATCTTGGAAATTTTTTTTTTTTTTTTTTGGTAGCTATTTCCTCGGCTCGTAGAGTCTCTGAGCTATCTGCCTTACAATGTGATTCTCCTTATCTGATTTTTCATACGGATAAGCCCCAAGGCAGAACATACAGTGATCTGAGATGTCATCGCAGAAAATGCAGTATGTCTGCAGAAAGAACAGGACACATGCAGGAACTGTTAGACTTAGTACTTTAACTTTGCAGCTCTACTCTTCAAACAGAGCTGTATTTTGGCTGCACTGTTTAAGTGTTCCAGTGCATTAAGAGAAAAGTGCTGTTTGAAGTTAACAGACAAATATGCAGTAGCACTGTAAAGCAGCAGTGCGTTGATTATTAAAGGGACAGTATACACTCATTTTCATATAACTGCATGTAATAGACACTACTATAAAGAATAAGATGCACAGATACTGATATAAAAATCCAGTATAAAACTGTTTAAAAACTTACTTAGAAGCTGTCAGTTTGGCTCTGTTGAAAAGGTAGCTGGAAAGCCCACTGCAAGTGGCAAATAAGACACTCCCCCCCTCCCCCTTCTTTTGCATATGAAAAGACCCTTTACACAAACAGGAGCAAGCTGGAGTATGTAGTCGAGCGTATTCACATAAAACTTTGGGGCTTGGTTAGGAGTCTGAAAATCAGAGCAATGTTATTTAAAAATAAGCAAAACTATACATTAATTTAAAAAAAAAACTTTATGGGCTATATAAATAGATTATCTACAAAACATTTATGCAAATAAAAAATGAGTGTATAATGTCCCTTTAACTGGCTTTTTTCAAACCCCTATCCTTTCCCAGTCTGCAAAGGTGTTTGTTCTAAATGGAAGACGTTCTTATGAGCATTGCCTCTTTTTATTACTATATTTCTATGTTAGACCAAGAGAAAAGGAAACAAATTTATTCAATTCAATTATTCAATTTAGTTTGTCTGCAGCTAATTTGCAATGCGATTTTCAACTACTGCACTATATTATCAATCGTTAAAAATTGTTTTATTCTTTAGTTAACCAACACATTGCAATTGAACTGGTGCTTTAGTGTAACTGCCTTATTTAAAATTGAATTTTATTTAAAAATAGCCTGCAGAAAAATTTTCACTAAAAAAATCTCATCGCAGAAAGTGAAAAAAAATTCTGCCTCTGGGCGGATAAGGTAGTCCTGCGTACCAAACCTGGGTTCTTACCTAAGGTGGTATCTAACAAGAATATCAATCAAGAGATTGTGGTTCCATCCTTGTGTTACACAATCTGGACGTGGTCTGTGCTTTAAAGTTTTACTTACAAGCTACTAAAGATTTTCGTCAAACATCTGCTTTGTTTGTTGTCTACTCTGGACAGAGGAGAGGTCAAAAGGCTTTGGCAACCTCTTTTTCTTTTTGGCTAAGAAGCTTAATCCGCTTAGCCTATGAGACTGCTGGACAACAGCCTCCTGAAAGGATTACAGCTCATTCCACTAGAGCTGTTGCTTCCACTTAGGCCTTTAAAAATGAGGCTTCTGTTGAACAGATTTGCAAGGCGGCGACTTGGTCTTTGCTTCATACTTTTTCAAAATTTTACAAATTTGATACTTTTTCTTCTTCGGAGGCTATATTTGGGGGAGAGGTTTTACAGGCAGTGGTTCCTGCCTTGTCCCTCCCTTCATCCGTGTACTTTAGCTTTGGTATTGGTATCCCACAAGTAATGGATGATCCGTGGACTGGATACACCTTACAAGAGAAAACACAATTTATGCTTACCTGATAAATTTATTTCTCTTGTGGTGTATCCAGTCCACGGCCCGCCCTGTCATTTTAAGGCAGGTAATTTTTAAATTTAAACTACAGTAACCACTACACCCTATGGTTCCTCCTTTCTCGGCTTGTTTTCGGTCGAATGACTGGCTATGACAGTTAGGGGAGGAGCTATATTACAGCTCTGCTGTGGGTGTCCTCTTGCAACTTCCTGTTGGGAATGAGAATATCCCACAAGTAATGGATGATCCGTGGACTGGATACACCACAAGAGAAATAAATTTATCAGGTAAGCATAAATTGTGTTTTTAGCTTAACTTTTGGTGACCAGCTCGCTCATTACTTTCAGATAAGGTTACAGGATAGGCTCTTAACGGCTCAGAAGATTTAAGAGTGATATTCTGGCAGAACATATTTCTATATATATATACTAGATATGTTTCTGACTGAATATAATAACTTATTTATTATGTAGAGTCCTGCTCTCTAACTGCCTTCAGATATAAGCCAGAAAGACTCAGGAATGATAACTAGGCTTCATATAGCTGTGTATCAAAAAATTTACGTGCACCCAATGATGCGAGCACCACAGATAGTTTAAAGATATGCTCATCTCAAGTAGGAGATAATTACATTTGTAACGTTTGCAAGTTGAGATTTGGTTATATATACTATACAAACTAGATGTATATGCCATATCTATAATTGATGTGTTTCAATAGTACTCAAAAGGTCCAAAAGTGACCTTATATTAATGTAACCCTCCTGTTATTCTTCATAATAGATGTGTTAAAGGTCCAAAAGTGGCCTCACTTGTGTTATGGAGGTGGAAAACTGAGAATAAGAATTTGATTATTTTCTTTTGTTCTATTCTACAGGTACTACTTAAATAGTTGGCTACATTATTGTATTCCACTTTATTTTGCATTTATGTACCTAAATGCTTTATATGTCATTTCATTGTTATGGAACATATTGCCTGTATATTTTTGTTATCTCACAATGGGATTCCTGTATGTTTATTTTTAATCCTTAATAAAAATAATAAAATTTTAAAAAAAATGAAATCTCATACATTTAATACTCTGCAGCTGGTAAAAAAAAAGTAAATGTAAACATATTAAAAAAAAAAAAAAAATCAGTATGTATATAAGTTTATATTTGAAAATGATAATGCAACTTGTTATTATAGCTTCATTTAGTCTGTATTAACTAATGTCTGCAGTATTTTCAGAATGTAATTGTTGCTACCATTCATATAAAGTCTCTTCGTTTTTTTTTTACACAACTTGTTTATTTCTTTACAGGGTTGTGTGTGGGGTGTTGCTTACAGATTACCAGAGGGGAAAGAGGATGAAGTAAAAGCTTATCTCGACTTCAGAGAAAAAGGTGGCTACCGGACTACAACTGTGGTCTTTTATCCAAAAGACTCTTCAATAAAACCATTTAATGTCTTGCTGTATATTGGAACATGTGATAATCCTAACTACCTCGGCCCGGCTCCATTAGAAGACATTGCAGACCAGATTTTTAAAGCGGTTGGTCCAAGTGGAAAAAACACAGAATATTTGTTTGAACTTGCAAACTCGCTGAGAAATCTTGTACCAGAAGAGGCAGATGAGCATCTTTTCTCTTTAGAAAAGCTAGTTAGGGAGCTTTTGGAAAGACACCAAAATATAAATTGCATATAATGGTCAATGATAGCTCTTTGGCTATTGCAGCAGATATTTGCAAAAAGAAAAGCAAAAACAATTTGCACAATGTATCTAGGTTTTATTTATGCTTTCTAGAGTATTATAGAAATATTTAATACCATGTTTGCAAATGAATACATGCTATTCTAAAGGCAAGCTTTATGCCTGATTTTAAAAAGGACATCAAACACCTTGTATATTTGTGTAAAAATTGCACTTTCTCTACAGTCCCTAGAGAGGGCAAAAAGTTTGTCTTGTAACCTGCCAATCCAATAGCTGGCAGCTTGATATTTTAAAGACCTAAGTTACAGATATTGCTTTTTGACCTCTATAGGGAATGTAGTACAAAGCACAGTTTTTACACAAAGAAAATATGTGTTTAATAATTATAAGTAGTTTCATAGCAATAGATAAATACTTCTGAATAAAATGTTGTATTTGAACTATAATGGGAAAAGTATTCACATACTATCCACACTGTTAGTTTGCCAAACAGTATATACATGGCAAACTAGAAGAAACATTTAGAAATGCACTTTGAAATACAAAGTGTTTATTGGGAGTTTTATAACAACCTTATTTTAAACACTGCAACCTCTAAAATGTCACAGTTCTTGATCTCCAAAGAAAGCTTATCCATTTATTTGTAAGTACACAGTGACCCAGCGTGATTGGCAGGCAAAATAGTACACAGTGTGTGTATATGGATAAATTCTGAGACTACACATATGCACAATGTGCCCATCACAGAGTTAAAAGGGCTGAAACAGCTTTTATTGAAAATGTTTGTATGGAAAAGTGCATTGAATTAAAGGGACATTAAACCCTAAATACATTTTTGAGCATAGTATTCAAGTTATCTGCCACCTCCTTCAGATACGTGCAGTGAACACTAGGTTCCATAATGACAGCACCCGTAATAAGAGGGAAGTACATGAAATTAAATGTATTTAGGGTCAGATTACGAGTAGAGCGCAATCATTTGTGCCCGAGCGATAAGGGGTTTATTGCGGGTCTTTGCACTCGTTGGGCTTACTGTTGGTAATGCGAATTGAAAGTAAACGCGATCACTTGAGCGCAATTGTGATTTATGCTAGAATGATTACAGCAACTTCAGAGTTCTGGTTAACTGTTTCGCAAAACAAAAAGTTGCACAAAACACACAAAAAATACATTACAAATTCTAGTTACAGTCCTCATAATAACACTAATACAAATTATTCTTAAAAATATTCCATACAAAAGTTATAAGGGCTCAAAGAAATGAGGTATCAGGTGTTAGAAAAAAAAAAGGTTAGGCAAAGGGCTTTATCATAGAGATACATACATATACATCTTTAAAGATATGTGTGTCTGTATGTATGTGTATATATATATATATATATATATATATATATATACATACACACACACACACACATACAGGCATGTAAAAAGAAAGTACACCCTCTTTGAATTCTATGGTTATGTATCTGGACATAACAATCTTCTGGTCCTTAGCAGGTTTTAAAATTAGGTAAATACAACCTCAGATGAACAACAAAACATGACATATTACACAGTTTCATGATTTATTTAACAAAAATAAAGCCAAAATGGAAAAGTCATGTGTGAAAAACTAAGTACATCCTTTCTTCTTCCAGAGGAATTAAGAGGCTAAGTAGCAGCCAGGTGCTGCTAATCAAATGCCGTTGATTAATTGATTATCAGCAAGTGTGACCACCTCTATAAAAGCCAAAGTTTTAGCAATTTGCTGGTCTGGAGAATTCAGGTGTGTGTTAACACAATGCTAAGGAGGCAATACATCAGCAGTGATCTTAGAGAAGCAATTGTTGCTGCCCATCAATCTGGGAAGGGTTATAAGGCCATTTCCAAACAATTCAAATTCCATCATTCTACAGTGAGAAATATTATTCACAAGTGGAAAACATCCAAGACAGTTGCCAATTTTCCCAGGAGTGAACGTCCCAGCTAGTTCACCCCAAAATCAGAACATGCAATGCTCAGGGAATTTGCATAAAAACATCTCAGACTCTACAAGTCTCAGCATGTTAAAGTTCATGAGAGTACAATTAGAAAAAGACTGAAAAAGTATGGTTTGTATGGAAGGTTTGCCAGGAGAAAGCCTTTTGTATCTAAAAAGAACATGGCGGCACGGCTTAGGTTTGGAAAGTTGCATCTGAACAAACCACATGACTTCTGGAACAATGTCCATTGGACAGACAAGACCAGAGTAGAGATGTTAAGCCATAATGCACAGCGCCACATTTGGCGGAAAACAAACACAGCATAGCAACTGTCAAGCACAGTGGTGGAGGGGTGATGATTTCAGCTTGTTTTGCACCCACAGTACCTGGGCACCTTGCAATCATTGAGTCGACCATGAACTCTTTATACCAAAGTTTTCTAGAGTCAAATGTGAGGCCATCTGTCCGACAGCTAAAGCTTAGCCAAAATTGGGTCATGCAACAGGACAATGATACCAAGCACACCAGCAAATCTACAACAGAATGGCTGAAAAAGAATCAAGGTGTTGCAATTGCCCAGTCAAAGTCCAGACCTCAACCAGATTAAAAATACTGTGGCAGGACCTTAAGAGAGCTGTGCATAAATGAATGCCCGCAAACCTTAATGAACTAAAGCAACGATGTTGTCAGGGTTTCACGTTGACTTCGCTAGTTATTTGTAGCTTTTTATATTGGCTGCCATTTTAGACTCACCTGTGTTTTCTCCTTGCCTGTAGCAGAGTGTGTAACCCTGCTCACTACACCCAGGCTCCCTCTTATGGCCAAGTTGGGCAACATCATCTGAGAGAGACAGGTTGCAGTCTCAGAATGATGATGATCCTATCACTTCCTTTTTAACTGCCTCTGTCCAGTTTGCCATTGCCTTTGTGTGGTCTCTGACTTCTCTGTAAGTGCCTGACTCTGTGTATTACTTGCCTTGTTTGATGTGCCTTCTGGTTCCTGATCCCTGGCTTGTTTCTGACTTTGCTGATCTTTGTGTTCCTGACCTTGGCTTGTCTTGACTCCCTGCTTTGGTTCCTGACCTAACTCGTCTGTCTACCCACTCTGGCTTGTCATTTGGCTTTTAATTTTTGTTATTTTTTTAAATAAAGGTGTGATTAATTTAGCATTTCACATCTCTGTCTGATTCCTGGTACCCTAACAGTTGTAAAGAAAAGTGGGCCAAAATTCCTCTACAATAATGTGAGAGACTGATAGTCATACAGAAAATGATTACTTCGTTATTGCTGCTAAAGGTGGTTCTACAAGCTGTTGAATTTATCTTGGCTTTATTTTTGTTAAATAAATCATGACGCTATGTAATATATATTGTGTTGGGTTTTTTTTATCCGAGGTTGTATTTACCTAATTTTAAGACCTGCTAAAGTACCAGATGATTATGTCCTGATATGTAGAATCATATAATTCAAACAGGGTGTACTTTTATTTTTCACATGACTGAGATGCCATTGCAGAAAATGCAGCATGTCTGCAGAAAGAACAGGACACATGCAGGAACCGTTACAGCTTTATCTTTGCAGTGCTGCTCCACATCAGGCTGTTCTCTTCAAACAGAGCTTTGCTCTGGCTGCACTGTGTAAGTTCCACAGGAAAGTGCATATGCAGTAGTGACTGGCTCTCAGATTTTTTTCAAACCCGCCCCCTAACCTTTCCCAATCTGCAAAGCTGTTTTTTTGTGAATGTAAGACATTCTTATGAGCAATGCACCTTTTTTTATTACATTTCTATGTTAGACCAAGAGAAAAGGAAACAAATTTATTCAAGTGACATTTTACAATTTCTTTTTTTTTTTTTTTTTTTTATGCAGCTAATTTGCAATCCGATTTTCAGCTGCTGCAATATATTATAAAACTTTTAAAATTGCTTTATTCTCCATTTAATCAACACATTGCAACTGAACTGGTGCTTTAGTGTAACCGCCTAATTTAACCTGCAGAAAAAGTTTCACCAAAAAAAAAAAAATACATTTCATTGCAGAAAAGGAAAAAAAGTTCTGCCTCTGGGCCTATATATAATCATGTGTGTGTATGTGTATATATATATATAATATATTGTACCAAACAACATCAGATATATGTAGAAATATTTATTTATAAATAAATAAATAGAACATATTCTTGTATGTGAAGAACATTGGAATGTGAAATATTCATATTTTTATGTCGGGTTAGCACACATGAGAATATGCAGTCGGGTTTTTTGTTTGTCACGTTTTTGTTTTTCCCCCATTAACTTCTATGGGGGAATATGTGAACGCTCACGCAATATCGGCAATTTGCGCTCGTCGGGTTAATGAGTGAGCAAAAACAATTTACTTTCAACTCATAATACGAGCACATCCCGACGTGAGCAAAAAACCTAGCGCAGTTAAAAAATCAAGCAGAAGCGTTTGTTACTGCTCCACTTGTAATCTGACCCATAGTGTTTAATGAAATTAATAACCTATGTAAGACCGTTTTCAGACTCATGGGGTCAAAAGTATAGCCTTCCAAGTGAAATGCATTGCCTATCTCTGACTTACTATACTTTTGCTGCTCATGTAAACTTACTAGACGTAAATAAAATTGAGTTATGTTGCTTGACTTGGTATGATAAAATGATATTTAAAATTATATATTTTTCCCTAATTAAAAAAAAATTAAGTTAATTTATTTGAAGGGCTAAATTTCTCATACTGCTATTTCAAATGGATATTATTTCATCAAAGTATGATGTGTGTAATACGTATACTCACGAATCCCACTTATCTCATTACTTACTGCCACCATCTTCTGCAGTAACTTCTTCCCACGCCACTTAAAACTGAATTCTTTGGAAAAACCCATCTATAACATACTACTCCAAAAGCAAACTGTTTTACATGCTTGTACCTCTTAAAGGGACATGAAACCTAAAAAAAATGCTGTCATGCGTCAGACAATATTGTTTTAAACAACTTTCCAATTTACTTCTATTATCTCTTTTGCTTCATTCTTTTGATATCCTTTGTTGAAGAAATAGCAATGCACATGGGTGAGCCAATAACACAAGGCATCTATGTGCAGCCACCAATCGGCAGCTACTGAGCATATTTAGCTATGATTTTCGATATCGAGATAATGAAGCAAATTAGATAATAGAAGTAAATTCGCAAAGTTGTTTAAAATTGCATGCTCTGTCTGAATCAGGAAAGAAAAAATGTTGGTTTCATGTCCCTTTAACTGATGATTCTCTTCATCCTGTGGTCACCATTTGTACACAAGCATCAGAACTGCAGGATTTGTTGGCACCTTTTAAAGGGATATTTGACTGAAAATGTAATTTTCTGAAAATGTATAATTAATGACAATATAACAAAATTGTAATATACAGTCGTTATTTTGCTTGCTTTTATTGTAAAATACCTATAAAAAATATTCTTGTTCTACATCTTTCCATCTGGAGCTCAAATTCTGTACTTAAAGGGATGTTAGTTTTTTTTTTTCTAAACTAAAAGCAGGAATTTGAGAACAAATTAACTCTGTTTGGTAAAATTGATATTCCTGTACTGAGGCAAATAAACGGAAAAACTGTTTGACCATTGTCCACCAATATAGCAATTGGATGCTTGCTTTGCAGCCTGTGTGCCCATCAGTCCCTAAAAGGACAGTGAAGTCATAATTAGATAATTATGATTTAGACCGAGCATACCACTTTAAACAACTTAACAATTAACTTCTATATTTAATTTGCTTCCTTTTCTTGTTATCCTTTGCTAAAAGGTGTATCTAGGAAAGTTCAGGTGCAGCAAAGAACCTCGGTTCTAGCTGCTGATTGGTGGCTGCATATATATACCGATTGTCATTAGTTAACCCATGTGTTCAGTTAGAAACCAGTAGTGCATTGCTGCTTCTTCAACAAATGATACCAAGAGAATGAAGCAAATTTGATAATAAAAGTAAACTGGAAAATTGTTTAAAATTCTATGTTCTACCTAAATCATGAAAGAAAATGTTTTAGTTTTATGTCCCTTTAAGGTCGATACACTTTCTGTTAGCTTAAAAAACAAACTTTAATTTGTATGTATATGTGTGTGTGTGTGTATAGTGTGTGTGTGTATGTATATATATATATATATATATATATATATATATATATGTGTGTGTGTGTAATAAAAGAACCTCTTAATCTAATACTAAACTACCAATAGCTTTTGTAGGGCATTGCCCTAACTTAAAGTGAATGTAAATTTTGATGCTAAAGTGCCCGGTTTTTAAAACTTTGATTAAAAACAGGGTCACTTTAATTCATCAAAATTTACATTTCACTCCTGTTGTGTAAAAAAACTTACCTTTTAAACTTCACAGCAGCTCCAGCTTCTTTCAGTCTCACAAGCCATTTCTGGTGTCAGAAATGATTGATAGGTCATCCTCCAATCACAGCTTCCCCCCCGGGGGATTCAGTGTCTGATTCACTGCTGTGATTGGAGGAAGCCAGATGCCTCATTTTAGACCCAGGAAGAGGCTTTGAAATGGGTGGAGGTAGCTGGAGCTGCTGTGAAGATTAAAAGGTAAGTTTTTTTTCACAACAGGAGTGAAATGAAAATTTTGATGAATTAAAGTGCCCTTGTTTTTAATCGAAGTTTTAAAAACCGGGCACTTTAGCATAAACATTTACATTCACTTTAAACAGCTCTTTCACCTAAAAAAAAATTACCAGTTACCCCCTAACAGTAAAATCCCCCTACCTGACCAACCCCCCAAAATAAAAAAACTAACTCTATAAAAATCTAAGCTACCCATTGCCTTTAAAGGGGCATTTGTATTGGCATTGCCCTTAAAAACACATTCAGCTCTTTTACTGCCCATTAAAATAAAAAAAATCCCTAATCCAAAAAAACAAACAAAAAAAACAACTAAGTCTTACCACAAAATAGGTACTCACAGTTCCTGAAGTCCGGCGGTAAAGGTCTTCCAGGCGGCTCCATTATCTAATATCTTTATCCGAAGCGAAGGCGGTGCGGAGTGGTCTACCGCGGTGTTAAGGCTCCTCTTCATCCAATCTTTGTTGTACACTAAAAATGTAATAGAAAGTACCACATTTAAAGGGACACTGAACCCAAGTTTTTTTCTTTCGTGATTCAGATACAGCATGCAATTTTAAGCATCTTTCTAATTTTATTCCTGTTATGAAATTTTCTTCATTCTCTTTGTATATTTATTTGAAAAGCAAGAATGTAAGTTTAGATGCCAGACCATTTTTGGTGAACAACCTGGGTTCTTCTTGCTGATTGGTGGATAAATTCACCCAACAATAAACAAGTGCTGTCCAGAGATCTGAACCAAAAAAAAGCTTAGATGACTTTTTCAAATAAAGATAGCTAGAGAACAAAGAAAAATTGATAATTGGAGTAAATTAGAAAGTTGCTTAAAATTGTATGCTCTATCTGAATCACGAAAGAAAAAAATTGTGTTCAGTGTCCCTTTAAATTAGCATACCTTGCATTCCTATAGGCTGAAATTTTGAAATGAACCAATAGGATTAGAGCTACTGAAATCCTATTGGCTGTTCAAATTAGCCAATAAGATTTCAGTAGCTCTCCTATTGGCTGATTTCAAAATTTCAGCCAATAGGAATGGAGGGACCCCAATATAAATGGGGTACCTTGCATTCAATCTTCAGAGTGCGGGGGACGATCGCATGAAGAGGAGCCTCCACACCGCTAAGGATCCGCGCATCGGGGAAGCCAGCTCCGCGTTGCCTTTGCTCTGTATGAAGATAGAACATGATGGATCTGCCTGGAAGAAGACCTCCGCCGGACTTCAGGAACGGTGACTACCTATTTGGGGCTTAGTCTTAGGCTTTTTTTTGGGGGGGTGGCTTTTTTTTTTTTTTATTACGTTTTTCGGCCTGTAAAAAAACTGATTGCCCTTTTAAGGGCAGGGAAAGTGCTTAATGCTATTTTAAGGGCAATACTCATACAAAAATGGCTCTATAGGGGCAATGGGTAGTTTTAGTTGTTTTTTTTTTTAGTGCTAGTAATTTTCAGACTAATATTTTTTGTAATTTTAGATACATTTTTGTAAATTTATGTTAGGATTTTTTATTTGAATTGTAACTTATTTCTTTTTTTATTTTATGTAATTGGGGTTAATTTAGGGGGTGTTAGGTTAGGTAATTAGTTATTTGCGTTGTGGGTGGTTGGCGGTTTAGGGGTTAATAGGGTCATTAGGTTTAAATGCGATGTGGGGGGTTGGCGGGTTTAGGGGTTAATAGGGTAATTAGGTGTATTGCTATGTGGGGGGTTGACGGTTTAGGGGTTAATAGGGTAATTAAGTTTATTGCGATGTGGGGGGTTGGCGGTTTAGGGGTTAATACTTTGTGCAGGCGGTTAGTTTTTTTCATTTTTTTTTTTTTTAGTTAGGTTTCTTTATTATTTCATGCAGGCGGTTACGTGCTTTTCATGAGGGCGGTTGCAGTGGATTCTTTCACCACCCTGCCATTTTCAGAATCCATCTGGATTCTTTTTGAGGATGCGTGCGCAACTGATGACGGCAACGGACGCATTACAAACGTGATGATAGATAGATAGATAGATAGATAGATAGATAGATATATCATGACCTTTCATATGGATGATAGTAGCTTGAGTTTAGTTTTTTTGTAAGTATACTGCGCTATCTCTGAACCAGCTAAATACTACAGTGCTCTGCCTCATCCGCTCCCGCCCAGCTTGTCTGGGTGGGTCATATCACACTTCCTTTTCCCCTTCCTTCGGCTCGAATTCCATATTTCCAGAGGCAGGGGGTGAGCCTTTAGGATAGTTTACTGATATATACACAGGTCTTTTTTAGGCTGGGCCCGCACATTGGATTGGTAGGGGTTTTTCCTTTCCCTCCTTTTCTTGTTTAGAAATGATTGTTTGGCAATAAATGTCATGCTGGGATGCTATTTGTTTGCACTGTATAAACTCTGTTCTCAAGCGAGATAGAGGGAAGAATTGTAGAGAGTGTAACCTTGATGGAATTCTTTGTAATTGGAAAATTCAATAAACTTTTTTCAATTAAATACTACACAGTGATTACAGCAGTGCACAAAGCCATTTTATCCAGCCCTAACTGACCACAGTAAATTAAGATAAACATACTCTGGGTTTTCAAGTGACTTGTTCCTGGACTGCTCTTGATTTGAAAACCTTTGCACTTTGCTTAAAAAACATTTATTTTGTACTTCAGTGCTTAAAGGGACAGTCTACACCAGAATTTTTATTGTTTTAAAAGATAGATAATCCCTTTATTACCCATTCCCCAGTTTTGCATAACCAACCCAGTTATATTAATATACTTTTAACCTCTGTGATTATCTTGTATCTAAGCCTCTGCAAACTGTTCCTTTATTTCAGTTCTTTTGACAGACTTGCAGTTTAGCCAATCAGTGCTTGCTCCCAGATAACTTCACGTGCACGAGCACAGTGTTATCTATATGAAATACATGAACTAACACCCTCTAGTGGTGAAAAACTGTTAAAAGGCATTCTGAAAAGAGGTGGCCTTCAAGGTCTAAGAAATTAATTAATTAAAAAAGAATACCAAGAGAACAAAGCAAAATTGGTGATAAAAGTAAATTGGAAAATTGTTTAAAATCACATGCTCTATCTGAATCATGAAAGTTTTTTTTTTACCTAGACTGTCCCTTTAAATGTCATTATAGTGTAAAAACTGCAAGTTCTTATTTGTTGCAACATTTCATTTTAGCACTAGCAGCAGTCGTGAAGCTGTGTTATGTGACTAGCTGGGTCATTGGCTGTTTCAGCTCGGGACCAGCAGTTGAGCTTCCTAGCTGTATTTTAACCCCTTTGCTGGGGTTAAACAGGCAGACTGGAGGATGTATAGTGCTAAAATGACATGTTCTAACAAATTAGGGAATGCACTATAATGACCCATTACTTGCTGATATTTATATACATATTACTAGTTGACTTATGTCCCTTTAAGTACGGTATAAGGCACGTGTGGATTTTTATTTTATTTTGTACTCTTCTTTTAGAATTCCATTGTGTGTTTAGTTCACTTTCAATAATAAATTAACAATAAAAACTATTACCCATTGTAAGCTAGTTCAAAAATATGGTTAAGATGTCTTATTTTATGGTTATTAAAGTGGAGAGAGACAGGACAGGTATAGAAGCAAAAGAATGTGATCTATCACAAAACGTCATTTAATGGAAGCAAAGAGGCTTTGACATAAGGTACATTTTCTACAAACCATGCATGTAACACAAAAAAAAAATTCAGAATTCAGATACAACATACAATTTTACAGTTTACTTCTATAATCAAATTTGCTTTATTCTCTTGGTATCCTATGTTGAAGGAACAGCTACACACTACTGGGAGCTAGCTGAGTACATCATGTGAGCCAATGACGAGGCATATATGTGCAGCCACCAATCAGCAGCTAGTTTCCAGTACTGTAGTCCTGCTCTGAAACCAACGTAGGTATCCATTTCAAAAAAAGGATACCAATAGAATGAAGCAAATTGCTAAGTTGTTTAAAATTGCATGCTTCCAACCATAAAAGAAAAACTTTGGGTTTCATACCCCTTTAAGTTAATTTATTTTTTGTAATGAGTATATGAAATGCATTATTCATTTTGTAATGAGTATTAGTTATGAAGCTGTCTATTTCATCTACAAAAAGACTGAGTCCTATTGCCATATTTAGAAGTTCCTATTTATAATTATTTCCCTAGTGAACACCACCAAAAAAGTTTTTTTTTTTTTTTTTTTTCCTGGTCTTCCAATGTTCAGGACTTACATATACTTTTTTTTTTTTTTTTTTTATGTGGTGATTATTGTTTCCAACATTTGGTAAAATGTTACCTCAGCTTATATATTTAGTATGTACAGTATTTAGACCCTGTTTCTATCTGTTTCCATAGTGTGTAAATAGAATATTATTTTTTATGTTTACATTTTTGTCTATAGAGTTCTGAAATGCAACTAATTAATAACTTTGTATGTAAAGCTGTAATGCACAACTGGATCAATACCTCTACAACTATTATCAGTCAATAACTGAAACAATACATGTTCTTAAATATTTTTAAAATATTTTAGGATAATAAAACTTATTTATCAAAGACAAATCTGTGAGTAACAATTTACTTGTGTTTTGTTATAATAATGCTATAAGGTAAATCACAAAGAAATTCTTATGCTTTAGTATATTCAGATATAGAGTGCCCACCGCTAATATTGCAACCCTTGGTAATTATGAGCAAAGAAGGCTGTGACATTATTAACCTTTCGATCTTTTGTTAAAAAAATACACAAAAATACTCTACTCTCATGGATATCGAACAATTGCAAACACAACACTGGTTTAAAAAAAAAATATATTTGTTAAAGGGACACTAAACCTAAAAAATTTTCTTTCGTGATTCAGATAGAGCGTGCAATTTTATGCAACTTTCTAATTTACTCTTATTATCAATTTTCTTCGTTCACTTGCTATCTTTATTTGAAAAAGAAGGCATCTAAGCTTCTTTTTTGGTTTAGCACTCTAGACAGCACTTTTTTATTGGTGGATCAGTTTATCCACCAATCAGCAAGAATAACCCAGGTTATTCACCAAAAATGGGCCGGCATCTAAACTTACATTCTTGCATTTTAAATAAAGATAGCAAGAGAATGAAGAAAATGTGATAATAGGAGTAAATTAGAAAGTTGCTTAAAATTGCATGCTCTATCTGAATCACGAAAGAAATTTTTTGGGTTCAGTGTCCCTTTAAATATGTGTGGCACAATTATTGGTACCCTTTTAGTCAGTATTTCTCTTGTAAAGGTGTATCCAGTCCACGGGTTCATCCATTACTTGTGGGATATTCTTCCCAACAGGAAGTTGCAAGAGGACACCCACAGCAGAGCTGTCTATAAAACTCCTCCCCCAACTGCCACCCCCAGTCATTCTCTTGCAACTCTCGACAAGAAAGGAAGTATCAAGAGATATGTGGTGATAGTGTCGTTTTTACCTTCAATCAAGAGTTTGTTATTTTTAAACGGTACCGGCGTTGTACTGTTTTACTCTCAGGCAGAAATTGGAAGAAGAATCTGCCTGGAGGTTGATGATCTTAGCAGTTTGTAACTATGGTCCATTGCTGTTCTCACACATAACTGAAGAGTATGAAAAGAAAACTTCAGTTGGGGGGACGGTTTGCAGATCACCTGCTTTGAGGTATGTTCAGTATATTTTTTTCTAGAGAGATGATAAGGTCTAGAAAATGCTGACAGTGCCTGGTATATTTGAGGTAAGCCTGATACAGTGATTTAACAACGACTGGGATCATGCTTACAAGATAAGGGTAATATTCATGTTAACTCTCATATTACTTAGAGAAAAAACGTTTTTTTCTGTAAGTTATGTAAACGTTTTTACACTGAGGGTGATAAATATTTATTTGGGGCCTAGTTTTCCACATGGCTTGTTAGATTACTCCTAGGAGTACTTTTTTAAGGCCCTCTGACATTGAGTGCATGGTGGGAGGGGCCTATTTTCGCGCACTTTATGTGCAGTTGATATTCAGACTGAGAAATCCAGCTTCCCTAAAGAAGTCCTCTGGCATCTAGGAATACTATAGAGGGTTAAATCATGTTTAAGGGCTGGTAGGAGCCACAGCAGAGCTGTGGCAGTGTGTTTGACTGTTTTTTAATGGTTTTACCATTTTTCTAATCCGGTTTAGGGCCTAAGGGGTTAATCATCCATTTGCAAGTGGGTGCAATGCTGCTTTAGTCTCTTATACACACTGTAAAAATTTCGTAGAGTTTACTACTTTTTTTTTTTTTTAAATATATTTTATTGAACAACTCAAAACATTGTGTACAACATGTAAGATTTCACATATATGTTTTCCTTTCTTTTCTTATTTTTCCAAGTTTTCAGTGTTGTCCCAGGCAACTTGTGCCATGTTTGAGGATACTGCTAAGTTTCGCAGCACCTTTATAGAGTCTGAGTCCATGTAGGCCCTTCAGCCAAACAAACATAAACAGAGATGCGTAACAATGATTGCTTATAACCAAACATACATTAAATCTCATGCAAGAGATAATACCTTATGTAATTTCGAGGTAATCTCGTTAGAGCTAAAAGAGTCATAGGCTCATCTACAACAAAAAAAAATTTTTTTTACAGGTAATTGGTTATACATAGTTTGTGGTCCCTCACTTCCCATATTTGTTATTGCAGACTTCGCGCCTTTCTGTCTTGCCCCTACCCAGCCAGGGGGTGTATTTGGTATGTCAGTGGTCACGTCTTTTACCCTGAGGTGTAGTGTTTCTACGTGGACTGATGTCAGTGGTCAGTGTTGTTCTGCTCCCACTGCTGTAGCATTTGGTCATGTATGTCTGCTGTGCCCTTCTGTATGTGGGGGTACCTCTCTAACTGTAGCAGGGTGTCCACTTGTCTCCTCCATTCCTCTATGGATGGTATCGTCTGTGTTTTCCAGTATTTTGGGATAAGCATTTTGGCACTAATCAACATAACCATGAGTAATGCTTTGCTCTGTTTGGTCTCTAGTTTAGGTAGTAACAGGAATAGGATCATTTTGGGGCTGTTTTGTAATGGTTTGCCTATTATGTGTGTTATGTGGAGGAAGACATCCACCCAATACTGGTCAAGTTTGGGGCAGAACCACCAAATGTGTGCTGGTGTACCCTCTTCCCCGCAGTCTCTCCAGCACCTTCCCGAAGCTGTCTTGTAAATGCAGTGTAACCTACTAGGTGTGAGGTACCATCTTGATAAAAACTTATAGCTTGCCTCCTGTACTCGTACTGAAACTGAGGCTTTTTTGGTGATTTGGAACGCAGTGTGCCACTCTGTATTTTCTATCTCCATTTGTAGTTCTTTTTCCCACGCCCTTACATATGTGGGGAGTGTATTGGTATCCTCCATTATTATTAATTTATATGTCAGTGAGATAGCATGGGCCGAGGGGGTGTCTTGTGTGCATAAGTTTTCAAAGGCCGTTTTCTGTCTCGTAAATGAACCCTTAGAACGGTGCATTGCGAGGAAGTGGTTAATCTGTGAGTGTTCTAACCAATTCATATGCGCCCCCAACACTGTCTCTTGAATGTCTGCTAGTGGTGCAAGTTTGTCCCTTTCTAAGAGGGATGAGAGTGTCATATCACTGAAGGAAGACCCTGAGTCTACATCCCTTGGTTTGCAGTTCCAAGGCATTTCAGGGTTCTGATACATCGGGGTTAATGGTGTGTGATTGGAAGAAATATTTGTGGAGGTGCGTTGGATTTTCTCCCAGTGCGTGTAGAAGTCTATTAGTAATGGGTATGTGGAGGTGGCTTTGGATCTGTGTTTCTCTGAAACCCAGGCCTGGAGGCCTGCATTTCTTGTGGCAAGGATGTCGCAGTCTAGCTGCACCCACTTCTTGTTGGGGTCATTATAGCACCAGTCTAGTAATCTCTGTAATATGGTAGCTTGTTTATAAGTATAAATGTTGGGGACTCCGAGGCCCCCCTGTCTCTGGGGAGATATAGAGTTCTCTTTGCTATCCTTGGCCTAATGTTTCCCCAGATGTAGTGTTCCAGAATGCTTTGTAGTTTATGTAGGTAATTTGTTGGCAATGGGATTGGGGTGGTCTGGAGTAAGTATAATATCCTTGGGAATACGTTCATTTTGACAACGTTAATTCTCCCTACTCAAGAAATTGTCTTATTTTTCCAACTAGATAGTTCTGACACCAGAGTGTGCTCTAGTGCTTTGTAGTTGGCTTGAAATAGTACCTGTGGGTCTGGTGATAAGTGTATGCCTAAATACCTCATTTTAATCTGTTGTGTGCGAAGTGGACAGTCTTGAAGTATCTCTGATAAAGTATCGGGGTCATATGTAATATTTAGCAGCTCGGATTTAGTTGTGTTAAGATGAAAATTTGATACCCGCCCATATTCCCCGAACACCTCTAATACCCTGGGCATAGAGGATTCAGTTTTAGTTAAAGTGAGTAGGACATCATCTGCGTAAAGCGCAAGCTTGTGTTCGCTCAAGCTTACAGGGATCCCTGATATCAGTGTGTCCTCTCTTATTTTCTGGGCCAGCACCTCTATAGTTATAGCGAAGAGGATCGGCGAGAGGGGGCAGCCCTGTCTCGTGCCATTATGAATGTAAAATTTATCAGATAGTAGTCCATTTACCTTGACCCGTGCTGTTGGGCACCTATATAGTGTGAAGATTTGGGAGATAGTGGAATCGCTGAATTTCATTTTGTGCAGAACTGCTTTTAGAAAAGGCCAATGTACCCTGTCAAAGGCTTTCTCTGCGTCTGTCGACACAAAGATTGACGGGATTTTGTTTTGCTGGACATAGCTCATTAGTTGCAGTGACTTTAATGTGTTTTCCCTCGCCTCCCTCCGAGGGACAAAACCCACCTGATCCGGGTGGATCAGTACGGGTAGATATTTATTAATTCTAGTGGCCAGGATCTTAGCAAATATTTTAATGTCGCAGTTCAAAAGAGAAATGGGACGAAAATTTTCTGGTTTATTTGGGCTTTTGCCTGGCTTAGGTAAAACTGTGATGTAGGCCTCTAGCATGCTGTCTGGAAAACTCCCCTCCTTTAATAATGAATTAAATAGGGATATTAATGGTGTAGACAGGTGGTGGATAAAGGTTTCATAGTATTTAATCCCCAAACCGTCAGGTCCTGGGCTCTTGCCGTTTGGCATGGATTTAATGGCAGTTGCAATTTCATCTTTTGTGATTGGTAAATCTAAAGCTTCGGCGCTTTCCATGTCAAGTGTGTGTAGAGTCACCCCCTCCAGGTATCTGTCTACATCTTGCACGTCACAGTCATTCTGTATGTTATATAGTTTTCCATAGTACTGTCTGAATGTCTCCGCTATTTTTATATGTTTATCTCTGTGCATGTCTCCTGCTGTATCCGCTAACTCGTGCACATGTGTTGTTAGTTGCTGACGTTTTAGCGCCTTGGCCAGTGAGGACCCTGATTTGTTGTTTACATCAAAGTATTTTTGTTGTAGTATGACGGCTTTGTGTTGATATTCCCTAATGTAGTGATTATTAAGCTCGTGTCTGGGTTTGGTTAAATTTTTTAGGAAGAGTGTGGAGGTCGGGTGTTGTTTGTGTTGGGTCTCCCAATATCTTATTTGAGAGAGGGTGGAGTTCACAAATTGTCTGTCATTTTTTATTTTTCTGGCTTTGTGTTTAATGAACTCCCCCCTGACTACACATTTGTGTGCTTCCCATGTCATTGTCGTTGATGTGTCAGAGGGTGTATTTTCCCTAAATAAATGTCCTAGTGTTTCGTCAATGCCCAGCTGAACTAATGGGTCAGTTAGGGCGGTTTCGTCCAGCCTCCACATAAAGGGATGCAGCGGTGCGCTTGACCATTTGATCAAGCACTTTACTGGTGCATGGTCAGACCATGTTATTTGCAGAATTTCAGCTGTTTCTACCATAGTCAGTCCTATCTGATCCGTCACTATATAATCAATTCTGGTGTATGTATGGTGTGGGTGCGAGTAAAATGTGAAGTCTGAGGCATCTGGGTGTTCCGTTCTCTATATGTCATGTAGTTTTAGTAGTTGCAATTGGGAGTTTATGGATTTTATAACTTTCATTGGTGTGCTTGTTCTCCCTGTCGATGTGTCTCGTGTGGGGTCTAATGGCAGGTTAAAGTCGCCCGCGATGAACAACACCCCTTTCATATGTTCGAGTAGTAGCTG
Source organism: Bombina bombina (assembly GCF_027579735.1). Classification (NCBI taxonomy): domain Eukaryota; kingdom Metazoa; phylum Chordata; class Amphibia; order Anura; family Bombinatoridae; genus Bombina; species Bombina bombina. Next base: position 1,057,804,862 of record NC_069502.1, on the reverse strand, counting down.
TGTGACCTGTCTAAAAACTAGGTGCTGTCCCTGGTTGGGCAGGTAGACATTAACCAGCGTGACATATGTGTTGAAGAGAAGCCCTCTTACTATTAGATATGTTCCTTTGGGGTCTTTAATGACATGTTTCGGTTGGAAGAGTACAGTGTTTTTGAGGAATATGCCAACTCCCCCTTTCTTAGACAGCCCTGAGGCTAGGAAGGAGGTCTTATATTTGTTGTTCATATACTTAGGTTCCCTTCCCTTTTTAAAGTGAGTCTCTTGTATAAAGAGTAGGTCCCCTTTGGCTTTATGTAGTTGGTGAAACGCTATTGATCTTTGTTCGGGGCTATTAAGGCCCTTGGCGTTTATGGATATCAGTGAGAGGGGTTATCCCTGTGAGTCTCTTTGATCTGTCATGTTACTGTTTTCACGAGACTAAAGTATGTGGGGACAGTTCGATGTTATAACTTTCGTCTGTGGGTGGAGGGTGTCTAGTACCTTTTTAAGATGCGTATCTTTGGTCGGGTCCAAGTCGGGTATTTAGATGTGTTTACGTCGTGGATGTGAGGACTCGTTTGTTCGTATAGGCAGAGTTGTCGCGTCTGTGTGGTTAGAGCAATGAAGGAGGGCTCAGTTCATTCCACAGTTGAACCTAAAGTAAAGTAGTATGAGATTAACTTGTAATATAACGATGAGTTAACAGTAAGGTAACAGTATCAATCAACAAGCAATAAGAACAAGCTGAAATGAAATAACAAGATAGGGCAATATCCCCACCCCTAAGCCCGATAACTCAAACATTAATACAAAATATACAACCTGTAGCCATTTTTGACCGTTAAGAGTCCCTTTGTGCCAGTGCCAACCGTTATCTGAGTGCTTGCAAGAGTCCGCTTGGTTTGGGCATGCACTTGGCACGTTGGTTTGTTTTTCAGATTCTGTCCTTGTCCTTCTCTCTGAAGGTGATGAAGGTCTGATGCGTGATCTTAGATTTGTCCCGTTCTCTTCATCTGCATATTCTGGATGTGGGATGTTAATCCGTAGGGACTCGCAGAAGTGTGATAGGTCTTCCCTGGTTTTGTATACCGCAGTGGTGCTGTCTCTTGTAGCGATGATGCTGACTGGGAATCCTCACCTGTAGGGTATCTTCTGTGATCTCTGAGCGATGGTGATGTAGCTGAGGTCTCTCCTTTTTTGTAAAGTTGCTGGGCTCAAGTCAGCGAAGATCTGAATGCGCTTACCCGCGTGTGTGAAGTCCTGTTTTTGTCTGGCATATTTGAGGATTTCTTCTTTGTCTTTAAAGTGTAGGAGTTTAAGAATGACATCCCTGGGTGGTGCTTTAGGAGGAGGTTTGGCTCTCAGGGCTCTCTCTATTGGGACCTCAGGTGCGCCACTGTCCCCTTTAAGGGTCCGGAAAAGATCTTGTAGGCAGCCCTCCAGGGCCGCTGGTTGTATGGTCTCAGATATGCCCCGTATCCGGAGGTTGTTCCTCCTTCCTCTATTATCCAAGTCCTCCACTTTCTCCCATAGGTGGTGTATGGTCTCCTCTTGCTTGTATGCCAGACGTGATATGTGTTCAATATCGTTATGTGTTGTATTGTGACTCTCTTCTAGATTGGTTACTCTTTGAGTTACTCTAGTCAGATCACGTTTCAACTCAGTGTACCAGGTTTTGACTTCTGACATGATCTCTTTTACATCATCTTTAGTGCAGAGAGATTTTAAATCTTCTTTTGTAAGACCATCAGAGTTTGTGGGATGTGACAGTATTGCCTGCATGTCCTCCGTTGGTGTAGGGGCCTTGGGGGTAGGTGTGGCAGTAGGTGTCTGCGGGTCTATTAGTTTTAAATATTGCTGCAGCATTTTTGTGTTTGTAGCGCCGTCAGATTTGCCTTGTTTACGTGCTGGCATGCTTTTAATAATTAATACAGTGGAGTAGGGAGCAGGCCTTGTCAGTTTTGCAACAATCTTAGCTTATGTCTCCCCAGTGTGGATATATCTGGATTGGGAGTGTATAACAGTGTTAATAAAGTCACCAAATTACTGCAATGCCCTTTCTTTGTGTTTTCCCAGGGTTCTACCCCTCTGGTTCAGGGTGTACTATATCTCTGGTGTTAGCTATGTATTTACTGTTGTGCAGGCAGTAGTAGCTTTATCCTTGTTGTGGGTCTTGTCCGCCAAATGTAAAAAAAAAGATCCCCTCTAATAAAGTCCAAGGTCTGTTGCAGCAATTGGTAATCTGTGCAGCTTCTCTTGGTGATTAGTGCTAAGATGCAGCTTGTTTTCATGCAATTTGTAATGTCTCTGTAAGTTGCTTGGGCCCCTTTTCTGTTTACTTTCAGTGTTCAGCTCCGCTGGCCCTACTTTTTAATTTTTAGGCTGCCATTGTGTTTATTTGCTGAATTGTTTTTTGTTGTATTTTTTCCTTTTTTATACCAGGTGTCTAATTTCTTTTGCGGGTGTGTTGTGAGCCCTTTAGCTGGTGTTGTGGCTGTTTTATTTTTATGCTAGTCCCCACCGTGTGGTTAAGCGCGGTGTCTTTGCGCCCCCAGGGTCCCGGAACTTACTTGCCGTAGTTCCGTCTGCTCCCTGCTGTTACCATCCGGCTAAAGTGTGTCCGGTTGCTATGCGGGCCTGTTGTTTTGCCCGGTCTTTAAGACGGATGCCTCCGCTCTCCCACAACTACACCGTCTGTGGCCTGAGTACAGGGCGTGGGCCTGCCGACTCCCTGCGGTGTTTCTCAAGCTCAGCTGATCCCCTCTGCAGTCTGTTCGGTCCTCCTGCTCCTGACATGTATAAAGGCTCCTTGTAGGACAGAAAAAGGTCACTGGCTAATTTTATTTATCGGGCTTAGGTGGCATGGGCCTGGGTGCTATCCTCTCACGCAGCCATTTTCCAGAACAGCTAAGCTCCGCCCCTCTCTATTAAAATTTTTCGAGTTTACTACTTTTTAACACTGTTTTGCAGTTTATGTGGTAGTTTTTTTCTCTTAAAGGTACAGTACCGTTTTTGTTTAATTGCTTTTTCACATTTATTAAAGTGTTTTACAAGCTTGCTGGTCTCATTACTAGTCTGTTAAACATGTCTGACATAGAGGAAACTCCCTGTTCATTATGTTTAGAAGCCATTGTGGAACCCCCTCTTAGAATGTGTTCCAAATGCACTGACCTTTCTATAAGTTATAAAGACCATATTATGGCTTTTAAAGATTTATAATGTGTCAGAACCTATATCTCCCACGCAAGTGACACCAAGTACATCTGGCGCATCCAATGCATTTACCTTACAAGACATGGCTGCAGTTATGAATCATACCCTCACAGAAGTATTGTCCAAACTTACAGGGTTACAAGGAAAGCGAGACAGCTCTGGGGCTAGAACAAATACAGAGCTTTCTGACGCTTTAGTAGCTATGTCTGATATACCCTCACAATGTACAGAAGCCGAAGCAGGAGAGCTTCTATCTGTGGGTGACATTTCTGATTCAAGGAAGGCGTTACTTCAGACTGACTCTGAAATGACAGCATTTAAATTTAAGCTTGAACACCTCCGCTTGTTGCTCAGGGAGGTTTTAGCGACTCTGGATAACTGTGACACCATTGTAGTCCCAGAGAAATTGTGTAAAATGGACAAATACTTTGCAATGCCTGTTTACACTGATGTTTTTCCAATCCCTAAGAGGTTTTCAGAAATTATTACGAAGGAATGGGACAGACCAGGTTACCGTTCTCTCCCCCTCCTGCTTTTAAAAAGATGTTTCCCATAGATGTCGCTACACGGGACTCGTGGCAGACGGTCCCTAAGGTGGAGGGAGCAGTCTCTACCCTAGCTAAGCATACAACTATTCCTGTTGAGGACAGTTGTAATTTCCTAGATCCAATGGATAAAAAAATTAGAGGGTTTCCTTAAGAAAATCTTTATACAACAAGGTTTTATTCTCCAGCCTCTTGCATGCATTGCCCCAGTCACTGCTGCAGTGGCTTTCTGGTCTCTTGAAGAGGCTCTACAGGTGGAGACCCCATTGGATGATATCATAGACAGGCTTAAAGCTCTTAAGTTAGCCAATTTATTTATTTCTGATGCCGTTTTTCATTTAACAAAGCTAACGGCTAAGAATTCAGGTTTTGCCATTCAGGCGCGTAGGGCGCTATGGCTTAAATCCTGGTCAGCTGACGTTACTTCAAAGTCTAAGCTTCTCAACATCCCCTTCAAAGGGCAGACTCTATTCGGGCCTGGATTGAAGGAGATCATTTCTGATATTACTGGAGGAAAAGGCCACGCCCTTCCCCAGGATAGGTCCAACAAATTAAGGACCAAACAGACTAATTTTCGTTCCTTTCAAAACTTCAAGAGTGGCGCAGCTTCAACTTCCTCTACTGCAAAACAAGAAGGAAATTTTGCCCAGTCCAAGCCAGTCTGGAGACCTAACCAGGCTTGGAACAAGGGAAAGCAGGCCAAAAAACCTGCTGCTGCCTCTAAGACAGCATGAAGGAGTAGCCCCCGATCCGGGACCGGATCTAGTTGGGGGCAGACTTTCTCTCTTCGCCCAGGCTTGGGCAAGAGCCGTCCAGGATCCCTGGGCTCTGGAGATTGTTTCCCAGGGATATCTTCTGGATTTCAAAGCCTCATCTCCAATGGGGAGATTTCATCTCTCACAATTATCTGCAAACCAGATAAAGAGAGAGGCATTCTTACGTTGCGTTCAAGACCTTCTGGTTATGGGAGTGATCCACCCAGTTCCAAGGGAGGAACAGGGGCAGGGATTCTATTCAAATCTGTTTATAGTTCCCAAAAAAGAGGGAAATTTCAGACCAATCTTGGATCTCAAGATCCTAAACAAAATTCTCAGGGTCCCATCCTTCAAGATGGAGACTATTCGAACCATCCTACCTATGATCCAAGAGGGTCAATATATGACTACCGTGGACTTAAAGGATGCTTATCTCCACATTCCGATACACAGAGATCATCATCGGTTTCTCAGGTTTGCCTTCCTAGACAGGCATTACCAGTTTGTGGCTCTTCCCTTCGGGTTAGCCACAGCACCAAGAATCTTTACGAAGGTTCTAGGGTCCCTACTGGCGGTTCTAAGGCCACGAGGCATAGCGGTGGCTCCTTACCTAGACGACATTCTGATACAGGCGTAAAATTTTCAAATCGCCAAGTCCCATACGGACATTGTTCTGGCATTCCTGAGGTCTCACGGGTGGAAGATGAACGAAGAAAAGAGTTCTCTCTCCCCTCTCACAAGAGTTTCCTTCTTAGGAACTCTGATAGAATCAGTAGAAATGAAGATTTTTCTGACAGAGGTCAGGTTGTCAAAGCTTCTAACTTCCTGCCGTGCTCTTTATTCCACTTCTCAGCCGTCAGTGGCTCAGTGTATGGAAGTAATCGGCCTAATGGTAGCGGCAATAGACATAGTTCCGTTTGCCCATCTCAGACCACTGCAACTTTGCATGCTCAATCAGTGGAATGGGGATTACACAGATTTGTCCCCTCTGCTAAATCTGGATCAAGAGACCAGGGATTCTCTTCTCTGGTGGCTATCTCGGGTCCATCTGTCCAGGGGAATGAGTTTCCGCAGGCCAGAATGGACTATAGTGACGACAGATGCCAGCCTTCTGGGCTCGGGCGCAGTCTGGAACTCCCTGAAGGCTCAGGGTTCATGGACTCAGGAGTAAGCCCTCCTTCCGATAAACATTCTGGAACTAAGAGCGATATTCAATGCTCTTCAGGCTTGGCCTCAGCTAGCTGCGGTCAGGTTCATCAGATTTCAGTTGGACAACATCACGACTGTAGCCTATATCAACCATCAGGGGGGTACAAGGAGCCCCCTGGCAATGTTGGAGGTTTCAAAGATAATTCTATGGGCAGAGGTTCACTCTTGCCATCTCTCAGCTATCCATATCCCAGGAGTAGAGAACTGGGAGGCGGATTTCCTAAGTCGGCAGACTTTTCATCCGGGGGAGTGGGAGCTCCATCCGGAGGTATTTGCCCAGTTGATTCAACTATGGAGCAAACCAGAACTGGATCTCATGGCGTCTCGTCAGAACGCCAAGCTTCCTCGTTACGGGTCCAGGGATCCCAAGGCAGCGCTGATAGATGCTCTAGCAGTGCCCTGGTCCTTCAGCCTGGCTTATGTGTTTTCACCGTTTCCTCTGCTCCCTCGTCTGATTGCCAAGATCAAGCAGGAGAGAGCTTCGGTGATTTTGATAGCTCCTGCGTGGCCACGCAGGACTTGGTATGCAGATCTGGTGGACATGTCATCCTTTCCACCATGGACTCTGCCGTTAAGGCAGGACCTTCTACTTCAAGGTCCTTTCAAACATCCAAATCTAATTTCTCTGCGTCTGACTGCTTGGAGATTGAACGCTTGATTCTATCAAAGCGTGTTTTTTCCGAGTCGGTCATTGATACCTTAATTCAGGCTCGAAAGCCTGTCACCAGGAAAATCTATCATAAAATATGGTGTAAATATCCTCATTGGTGTGAATCCAAGGGTTACTCATGGAGTAAAGTCAGGATTCCTAGAATCTTATCCTTTCTCCAAGAGGGATTGGAGAAAGGATTGTCTGCTAATTCCTTAAAGGGACAGATTTCTGCTCTGTCTATTCTTTTGCACAAACGTCTGGCTGAGGTTCCAGACGTTCAGGCGTTTTGTCAGGCTTTAGTTAGAATCAAGCCTGTGTTTAAACCTGTTGCTCCGCCATGGAGTTTAAATTTAGTTCTTAAAGTTCTTCAAGGGGTTCCGTTTGAAACTTTGCATTCCATAGATATTAAACTTTTATCTTGGAAAGTTCTGTTTTTAGTAGCTATCTCCTCGGCTCGTAGAGTTTCGGAGTTATCTGCTTTACAGTGTGATTCCCCTTATCTGATTTTCCATGCAGATAAGCTAGTTTTGCATACCAAACCTGGGTTTTTTTCCTAAGGTAGTATCTAATAAGAATATTAATCAGGAGATTGTTGTTCCTTCATTACGTCCTAATCCTTCCTCAAAGAAGGAACGTCTTTTACACAATCTTGATGTGGTTCGTGCTTTAAAGTTTTATTTACAAGCTACAAAGGATTTTCATCAAACATCTGCTTTGTTTGTTGTCTACTCTGGACAGAGGAGAGGCCAAAAGGCTTCGGCAACTTCTCTTTCTTTTTGGCTGAGAAGCATAATCTGCTTATCTTATGAGACTGCTGGCCAGCAGCCTCCTGAAAGAATTACAGCTCATTCCACTAGAGCGGTGGCTTCCACATGGGCTTTTAAAAATGAGGCCTCTGTTGAACAGATTTGTAAGGCGGCGACTTGGTCTTCGCTTCATACTTTTTCTAAATTCTACAAATTTGATACTTTTGCTTCTTCGGAGGCTAATTTTGGGAGAAAGGTCTTACAGGCAGTGGTGCCTTCTGTTTAAGTTCCTGCCTTGTCCCTCCCTTCATCCGTGTCCTAAAGCTTTGATATTGGTATCCCACAAGTAATGGATGAACCCGTGGACTGGATACACCTTTACAAGAGCAAACAAAATTTCTGCTTACCTGATAAATTTATTTCTCTTGTGGTGTATCCAGTCCACGGCCCGCCCTGTCATTTTAAGGCAGGTGTTTTTTATTTTTAAACTACAGTCACCACTGCACCCTATAGTTTCTCCTTTTTTCTTGCTTGTCTTCGGTCGAATGACTGGGGGTGGCAGTTAGGGGAGGAGCTATATAGACAGCTCTGCTGTGGGTGTCCTCTTACAACTTCCAGTTGGGAAGGAGAATATCCCACAAGTAATGGATGAACCCGTGGACTGGATACACCACAAGAGAAATAAATTTATCAGGTAAGCATAAATTTTGTTTTTGTGCTACCTCACTTTGACAAAATAACAGCTCTGAGTTTTCTATAATGCCTGATGAGGATGGAGAATACATGCAAAGGGATCTGAGACTATTCCTCTATACAGAATCTCTCCAGATCCTTCATATTTCAAGGTTGACGCTGGTGGACTCTCCTCTTCAGTTCATCCCACAGGTTTTCTATGGGGTTCAAGTTAGGGGACTGGGATAGCCATGGCAGATCCTTGATTTTGTGGTTAGTAAACCATTTTTGTGTTGATTTTGATGTATGTTTTGTATCATTGTCCTGCAGGAAGATCCAATCATGGTCCATTTTAAGCTTTCTGGCAGGTGTTCATTTAAAGATATGCAAATATTAAAGCACCTACACCTTGGTTATCACAAACTCCCATAAAGGTCCCCTAAAAAACCTAAATGAAGAAAGCTAAATATGCAAATAGGGAGCACCTATAAGGCTAAAGTGATTTTACAGAAACATAAAAATCTTTTAAAAACAGTTTATTATACAGATATGTTACAAACAAAAAGTAGCACTAGGTCACCCTAATGTGAAAAAATAAAAAATGTATAGAATGTCCAAAACAATATCCTGAAAATAGTATCCCAAAAAAAACAATTTGAAGTAATGAATCCTGTGAAAAGAATGTGTCCAATACCAATGATATGATAAAGAAAAAAAAAGATTCTAATTAAATGTGTCCATCCTTAATCCATATGATGTTGACGTGGTTAAATAATAATATCCAGTGAAAAGTCCCAAAAGGACTATAAATATATATCCTCCATAGAATGCACTCTCAGGGCTTTCACAAGAAAAAACACACAATTTATTGAACGTTTTCGGGGGTCAACTCTGCTTCATTAGAATAACAATAGTGTATGCAATACACAAATATATAGTGCTCATAATCACTCAAATAACACAGTACCTACCCCCCTCCAGTTAGTGTGGCGCCAGACAACTGTATTGGAATGGAAACTTGCATTCTACCATTCCGTGAAACCGGAAGTGCAATAACGCCACTTCGGGTTTTTGCAAAAACATGAATACTCTTAACATCGTAACTAAACATCATATATAAACATTGTATTTGCAAAAAGTAGCATTGCTACGTAACTATCTCCCTTAGCAATATTGCATAAATCAGAGAGATTAGAACTTAAATAATACAATAAGTGTGTCCTGGAAGCTTGAGCTGTTCTTTATCAATGCGTTCCGGCCCTGAACTGGGTACATTTTTTCTTATAGGTCTTCACTTATACCTCAACGAATTATAGTCTTTTGGAATCACTATAATTTTAAATTTTTCACATTTATATAATTGTTTCACAAATACATATATATATATATACATACATATATATACACACAAACAAAAAGGTATCAGCGCACATCCATTTTCAAAAGCACAACATATTTTTTGAACTGCTGCAATAAATTGCCTGCAAATACATCAAATAACATAGTCACACAATATGGCCATATTTTGCTTAGCCAGTCACCACTTCCAAGGTGCCCCAATTCGACTGGTCCTAACACTACAGTCCTTTTGCCACAGAGGGCTGAATCATTCCTGCTTTTACTCTTCATAATAGAATGAGACTCCCTGGCTTTTTATTTACAACTCTATTACACTGTTATGAGCAGACCTGAACTTGGGTGGGGTGCTTAAACCAATGGGATATGGTCAGTCTCCCTGGTTATGTTAAATCCAAAATTTGTTTTTTTAGCACACCTTACAAAAAGTTTAAATCCACATCTGGGAGTACTGCCAATATGACCCAGTAATTACACAAACAAAAAGGTATCAGCGCACATCCATTTTGAAAAGCACAACATATATTTTTTAAACTGCTGCAAAAAATTGCCTGCAAATACATCAAGAGACAACTATTCCTTTTAAATATTGGGAACTTAGTCACACAATATGGCCATATTTTGCTTAGCTAGTCACCACTTACAAGGTGCCCCAATTCGACTGGTCCTAACACTACAGTCCTTTTGCCACAGAGGGCTGAATCATTCCTGCTTTTACTCTTCATAATAGAATGAGACTCCCTGGCTTTTTATTCACAACTCTATTACACTGTTATGAGCACACCTGAACTTGGGTGGGGTGCTTAAACCAATGGGAGATGGTCAGTCACTTTAAGCACCCCACCCAAGTCCCAGATGTGGATTTAAACTTTTTGTAAGGTGTGCTAAAAAAACAAATTTTGTATATATATATATATATATATATATATATATATATATACACACAGCATCCCACAAAAGTGAGTACTCCCCTCACAGTTTTGTAAATATTTTATTGTAATTTTTCATGTGACAACACTGAAAAAATAGTAGTGAGTAGTGAGTGTACAGCCTGTATAACAGTGTAAATTTGCTGTCCCCTCAAAATAACTCAACACACAGCCATTAATGTCTAAACCGTTGGCAACAAAATTAAGTACACCCCTAAGTGGAAATGTCCAAATTGGGCCCAATAAGCCATTTTCCCTCCCCGGTGTCATGTGCTTGTTAGTGCTACAAGGTCTCAGGTGTTAATGGGGAGCAGGTGTGTTAAATTTGGTGTTATCACTCTCACACTCTCTCATACTGGTCACTGGAAGTTCAACATGGCACCTCATGGCAAAGAACTCTCTGAGGATCTGAAAAAAAGAATTGTTGCTCTATATAAAGATGGCCTAGGCTATAAGAAGATTGCCAAGACCCTTAAATGGAGCTGCAGCACGGTGGGCAAGACCATACAGCGGTTTCACAGGACAGGTTCCACTCAGAACAGGTCTTGCCATGGTCGACCAAAGTAGTTGAGTGCACATGCTCAGCATCATATCCAGAGGTTGTCTTTGGGAAATAGACGTATGAGTGCTACTAGCATTGCTGCAGAGGTTGAAGGGGTGGGGGGTCAGCATGTCTGTGCTCAGACCATACGCCACACACTGCATCAAATTGGTCTGCATGGCTGTCATCCCAAGAGGAAGCCTCTTCTAAAGATGATGCAGAAGAAAGCCCGCAAACAGTTTGCTAAAGACAAGCAGACTAAGGACATGGATTACTGGAACCATGTCCTGTGGTCCGATGGGACAAAGATAAACTTATTTGGTTCAGATGGTGTCAAGCGTGTGTGGCGGCAACCAGGTGAGGAGTACAAAGACAAGTGTGTCATGTCTACAGTCAAGCATGGTTGTGGGAGTGTAATGGTCTGGGCCTGCATGAGTGCTGCCAGCACTGGAGAGCTACAGTTCATTGAGGGAACCATGAATGCCAACATGTACTGTGACATACTGAAGCATGATCCCCTCCCTACGGAGACTGGGCCGCAGGGCAGTATTCCAACATGATAACAACACACCTCCCAGACGACCACTGCCTTGCTAAAAAAGCTTAGGGTAAAGGTGATGGACTGGCCAAGCATCTATTGGGCATTCTCAAATGGAAGGTGGGGGAGCGCAAGGTCTCTAACATCCACCAGCTCCATGATGTCGTCATGGAGGACTGGAAGAGGACTCCAGTGGCAACCTGTGAAGCTCTGGTGAACTCCATGCCCAAGAGGGTTAAGGCAGTGCTGGAAAATAATGGTGGCCACACAAAATATTGACACTTTGGGCTGAATTTGGACATTTCCACTTAGGGGTGTACTCCCTTTTGTTGTCAACGGTTTAGACATTAATGGCTATGTGTTGAGTTATTTTGAGGGGACATCAAATTTACACTGTTATACAGGCTGTATACTCACTACTTTATATTGTAGCAAAGTGTCATTTATTCAGTGTTGTCACATGAAAAGATAAAATAAAATATTTAAAAAAATGTGAGGGGTGTATTCACTTTTGTGGGATACTGTATATGTCCTTTTGGAACTTTTTTTCCTTATCATATTGAATCACAGGATTCATTCCTTCAAATTGGATTTTTTTGGGATACTATTTTCAGAAAACATTTTTGGACGTTCTATAGATATATTTTCTTTCATGTAATTAGCAAGAGTCCATGAGCTAGTGTCGTATGGGATATACATTCCTACCAGGAGGGGCAAAGTTTCCCAAACCTCAAAATGCCTATAAATACACCCCTCACCACACCCACAAATCAGTTTTTACAAACTTTGCCTCCTATGGAGGTGGTGAAGTAAGTTTGTGCTAGATTCTACGTTGATATGCGCTCCGCAGCAGGTTGGAGCCCGGTTTTCCTCTCAGCATGCAGTGAATGTCAGAGGGATGTGAGGAGAGTATTGCCTATTTGAATTCAATGATCTCCTTCTACGGGGTCTATTTCATAGGTTCTCTGTTATCGGTCATAGAGATTCATCTCTTACCTCCCTTTTCAGATCGACGATATACTCTTATTTATATACCATTACCTCTGCTGATTTTCGTTTCAGTACTGGTTTGGCTTTCTACAACATGTAGATGAGTGTCCTGGGGTAAGTAAGTCTTATTTTCTGTGACACTCTAAGCTATGGTTGGGCACTTTTATATAAAGTTCTAAATATATGTGTTCAAACATTTATTTGCCTTGACTCAGGATGTTCAACATTCCTTATTTCAGACAGTCAGTTTCATATTTGGGATAATGCATATGAATTAATCAATTTTTTTCTTACCTTAAAATTTGACTTTTTTCCTGTGGGCTATTAGGCTCGCGGGGGCTGAAAATGCTTCATTTTATTGCGTCATTCTTGGCGCGGACTTTTTTGGCGCAAAAAAAAATTTCTGTTTCCGGCGTCATACGTGTCGCCGGAAGTTGCGTCATTTTTTTTTACGTTTTTTTTTTCGCCAAAAGTGTCGGCGTTCCGGATGTGACGTCATTTTTGGCGCCAAAAGCATTTAGGCGCCAAATAATGTGGGCGTCTTTTTGGCGCTAAAAAATATGGGCGTCACTATTGTCTACACATTATTTAAGTCTCATTATTTATTGCTTCTGGTTGCTAGAAGCTTGTTCACTGGCATTTTTTTTCCCATTCCTGAAACTGTCATTTAAGGAATTTGATCAATTTTGTTTTATATGTTGTTTTTTCTATTACATATTGCAAGATGTCTCCGTTTGTCCCTGAGTCAGAAGCCACTTCTGGAAAAATGCTTAACTGAGTTTCAGTTCTACCAAAGCGAAGTTCATTTATTTTAAATGTTATAAATGTTTATCTCTAGCTATGGTTTGTAATAAGTTATTATGATATACTTTTACATGCAGATTCCATTAGTATTTATGCTTTATACATTTCCATTCTGAAGTACAAGAAATGTTTAGAAGATTTATAAGAAATATTTTTTCTGATTAAGGCTATGTCTGACTTCGTGCCTTCTAATACGATTTTTAGGTCTTTTTCACTTCTTTTTTAATATTGAAGTTTCAAATGACCAACAACATACTGATTTATCCTTCTCTGATGATGTTTTTTTCTCTTTCAGAAATTCTCTTCATCAGATATTGACACTAAAAAATCTACTTTTTTATATATTTTTTTTTATTATTAAAGTACATTTGTTCTTTGTTGAAGAGGCGTTGATTATTTTGGATATTAAGGTAACTAGTTCTTTAAGACTAGCTGACACTATTTCTGCCTTTTTATTTCTTCTGTGATTTCAGAGGTTTTCTTTCCAATTCCCCATACTAGGGAATGGAATAGGCTGAGAATTGTCTTTTATTTTTAAACTATATTCTTTGTCAGCAGTTAAATTCAATTTGGAGGGTTCTCCAATTTATTGGAGCTATCTCTACTCCTACTAATTATGCTATTGTTTTTATAGCAAAATAGTATTTATTTTCCTTTATATAGTTGTATCTTATTTTTGGAAAATTATTTAGTTTCAGGTACTTTTCTTGGTCCTGTGATATTGCAATTGCTTCATTTTTTCTGTTTACTTTAAGATCAAGTATTAGATCATGATTTATTTTAGCATTGTTAAGGGACAACATTTACTAGACTAGGTGCCGTTGCATTTGTCTTGTTGTTTTGCATTTTGCAAGTCCTCTGTTTTGACTGGTCCTTTAAACTGGACTATCATGCTAATGATTTCATTTGTGTCTTCATTTTATTGAATATATTCGCAAATGAGGGTTAATCTATGTCGTTAGCTATTTTAGCTAGAAGAATTCTGTGATTTTTAAAAAAAAAAAAAAAAAAAAAAAAAGAAAATCCATATTTCTTTTGTTCTAAGATAATCAATTATAATTGGATTCAATTCTTAACTGTTACTATGGGCTTCAAGATTGAGTTCCAAGACTAAAACTTTAAGCTTATACTAGTTTGGTTGTTCTTATTAAGTAACGAATCCTGAGTTCTTTCCCAAGTAACATGTTTTTAATTGGGGTTCGAAATTAGCTCCCTAATGTTGCGATGCACATGCCGTATTCCAGCTTGGCTGGTAAGGGGCAGGTTAAGACTTCTTTGAAATTTATTTTGTTCTATTTTGTCCAAATTTCTTTGATTTTATTCCAGTAAGGCTAACACTTTCTTTCAGTGTGTTTCTGTCCTATATATTTTGGATACTGTTGAGGCATGGCTGGGTACCCATGGGGTTCAAGCGCTGCTCAGACCTGGAATCTTCTGGGGTTTTTATTCCAGTTCCTTTTCTAGGAACTGGGTTTTGGAGTTTTATTCAAACTATTTTGCCTTTTTGTGGTCATTGATAGCATTATTTGTTTTCTTTAGATACAATAAATGCGTATTCTTCATTTTTCTGTTTTCATTCAGATTATTTCCTGAGGATGCGGATTCTCATATATTTCACTTGCTCTTCAGGACATAGTTAGAGGATCTTTTTTCAAAAGCTCTTAATTCCTCATACAAGGGTCACCTTTTTTTAGGTTTCCAGATGGTTTATGTCACTATCTTTGTCTCTATCAGACAAGGGACAATTTGTATTGGGTTCCGTCTGTCGGTACCTTTAGTCTCTATTATTTCCTTCAGTTGCTATATATACATAGAAGTTTTAACAGCATTGGATTCAATTCCCTTTGCTCATTTTCAATGGAAAGATCCTTTCCAGCTTTTTATGAGTGTTGTTTCTTCAAGAACATGGTTGGAGTATCAAATCAGTTTGTTGATTCCTCAGACAAGAGTAACCTTTTTTAGATTTCCGGATAGATTCAGTGTCCATGACTCTGTCTCTGTTGGTCAGGAGACGTCTGAAATTGGTTTCAGCTTATCGAAACCTTCAGTCTCAATCATTCCCTTCGGTAGCCTTATGCATGGAAATTCTAGGTTCTTATGACTGCTGCATTGGACGTGTTCCCCTTTGCTCATTTTCACATGCAACCTCTTCAGCTCTGTATGCTGAACCAGTGGTGCCGGGATTATACAAAGATATCTCATTTAATATCTTTAAAACTGATTGTTCGACACCCTCTGACGTGGTACAGACCACCATCGTTTAGTTCAGGGGGCTTCTTTTTTCTTCCAACCTGGACTGTGATCTCAACAGGTGCTAGTCTGACAGGTTGGGGAGCTGTATGGGGGTTTCTGACAGCACAAGGGGTTTGGGAAATCTCAGGAGGTGAGATTACCAATCAATATTTTGGAACTCCGTGCAATTTTCAGAAGCTCTTCAGTCATGGCCTCTTCTAAAGAGAGAATCGTTCATTTGTTTTCAGACAGACAATGTCACAACTGTGGCATATGTCAATCATCAAGGAGGGACTCACAGTCCTCTGGCTATGAAAGAAGTATCTCGAATACTGGTATGGGCGTAATCCAGCTCCTGTCTAATCTCTGCGGTTCATATCCCAGGTATTGACAATTGGAAAGCGGATTATCTCAGTCGCCAAACGTTACATCCGGGCGAATGGTCTCTTCACCCAGAGGTGTTTCTTCAGATTGTTCAAATGTGGGGACTTCCAGAAATAGATCTGATGGCTTCTCATCTAAACAAGAAACTTCCCAGGTATCTGTCCAGATCCAGGGATCCTCAGGCGGAAGCAGTGGATGCATTGTCACTTCCTTGGAAGTATCATCCTGCCTATATCTTTCCGCCTCTAGTTCTTCTTCCAAGAGCAATCTCCAAGATTCTGAAGGAATGCTCGTTTTTTCTGCTGGTGGCTCCAGCATGGTCTCACAGGTTTTGGTATACGGATCTTGTCCGCATGGCTTCTTGCCAACCGTGGACTCTTCCTTTAAGACCAGTCCTTCTGTCACAAGGTCCTTTTTTACCATCAGGATCTCAAATCCTTAAATTTAAAGGTATGGAGATTGAACGCTTGATTCTTAGTCAAAGAGGTTTCTCTGACTCTGTGATTAATACTATGTTACAGGCTCGTAGATCTGTATCTAGGAAGATATATTATCGAGTCTGGAAGACTTACATTTCTTGGTGTCTTTCTCATCATTTTTCCTGGCATTCTTTTAGAATTCCGAGAATTTTTCAGTTTCTTCAGGATGGTTTGGATAAAGGTTTATCTGCAAGTTCCTTGAAAGGACAAATCTCTGCTCTTTCTGTTCTTTTTCACAGAAGGATTGCTATTCTTCCTGATATTCATTGTTTTGTACAAGCTTTGGTTCATATAAAACCTGTCATTAAGTCAATTTCTCCTCCTTGGAGTTTGAATTTGGTTCTGGGGGCTCTTCAAGCTCTTCCGTTTGAACCTATGCATTCACTGGACATTAAATTACTTCTTGGAAAGTTTTGTTTTCTTTTGGCCATCTCTTCTGCTAGAAGAGTTTCTGAATTATCTGCTCTTTCTTGTGAATCTCCTTTTCTGATTTTCAATCAGGATAAGGCGGTGTTGCAAACTTCTTTTAAATTTTTGTCTAAGGTTGTGAATTCTAACAACATTAGTAGAGAAATTGTGGTTCCTTCATTATGTCCTAATCCTAAGAATTCTAAGGAGAGATCATTGCATTCTTTGGATGTAGTTAGAGCTTTGAAATATTATGTTGAAGCTACTAAGAATTTCCGAAAGACTTCTAGTCTATTTGTTATCTTTTCCGGTTCTAGGAAAGGTCAGAAGGCCTCTGACATTTCTTTGGCATCTTGGTTGAAATCTTTAATTCATCATGCTTATGTCGAGTCGGGTAAATCTCCGCCTCAAAGGATTACAGCTCATTCTACTAGGTCAGTTTCTACTTCCTGGGCGTTTAGGAATGAAGCTTCGATTGATCAGATTTGCAAAGCAGCAACTTGGTCTTCTTTGCATACTTTTACTAAATTCTACCATTTTGATGTGTATTCTTCTTCTGAAGCAGTTTTTGGTAGAAAAATACTTCAGGCAGCTGTTTCAGTTTGATTCTTCTGCTTATAATTTCAGTTTTCTTCATTATAAGATTTAAACTTTATTTTGGGTGTGGATTATTTTTCAGCGGAATTGGCTGTCTTTATTTTATCCCTCCCTCTCTAGTGACTCTTGCATGGAAGATCCACATCTTGGGTAGTCATTATCCCATACGTCACTAGCTCATGGACGCTTGCTAATTACATGAAAGAAAACATAATTTAAGTAAGAACTTACCTGATAAATTCATTTCTTTCATATTAGCAAGAGTCCATGAGGCCCACCCTTTTTTGTGGTGGTTATGATTTTTTTGTATAAAGCACAATTATTCCAATTCCTTGTTTTTTATGCTTTCGCACTTTTTCTTATCACCCCACTTCTTGGCTATTCGTTAAACTGATTTGTGGGTGTGGTGAGGGGTGTATTTATAGGCATTTTGAAGTTTGGGAAACTTTGCCCCTCCTGGTAGGAATGTATATCCCATACGTCACTAGCTCATGGACTCTTGCTAATATGAAAGAAATTAATTTATCAGGTAAGTTCTTACATAAATTATGTTTTTTTTATTTTTTTTTTCACATTAGGGTACCCTGGTGCTACTTTTTGTTTGTAACATAGATCTGTATAATAAATTGTTTATGTTTTTAAATTATTTTTATGTTTCTGTAAAATCACTTTAGCCTTATAGGTGTTAATTTAATATTTGTTGATATTTGATAGAGTTCATGATGCCATGTATCCTAAAAAAATGGCCAGGACCTCTGGCAGAAAAACAGATCCAAAAAAATTAAAGAGCCAACACCATATTTAATTGTGGGCATGGGGTACTTTTTCATATGCCTACCTCTCTGTGTACTACTAAAAGAAAACAATTTTAAATCTCTTTTTCACACCATACTACAAAGAAAACTGAAACCTAATTGTAACATTCTTTATTCATTCTATATGAGTACACATTTTTCTTTATATTTTTTTGATACAAAGTGTGCTTGTTTTAATAACTAATACTGTTTCTATCAATTGGAAGATTTTTATTTTGTATCCAATTTTTTAACCTTCAGCATTAGTGCTTGTATTTTTTTTTTTATTTCACCTGTGTGCACCAAACCTACTGTCAGTATATTTATAAGAATCTCAGTACTGCTCTCCAAATAATATGTCATGGCAGGGTTATAATACAACATATTTAATAATTATCCTTTAAAAATAAACCCTCAATCAATATGCATCTACTAGAAACCACAAAATTAATATAAATACCTGAATTATTTTTATTAGTTAATATCTAATATATTTGTATGGATCAGAATGTGAGTCAATACTATACACGTTTAAAAACTATTAAAATATGCTATGCAGAGTTCATACACGTTTACCTTTAGAACTGGCCTTAAGCCTTTCATTCAGAGTTGCATTTAAAATATCACAGAGAGACTTAAGATAACAGTTACTAATATTCAGCAATACAATTAACAGTGCTAATAAATAATAGGGCAATATATATATATTCAGCTATTTAGATGCAATTGATTATAATACAATTCTAATTGGGACACTAAAAATACATATATTCTTACTGTAAACCGTTACTTTAAAATGTCTATTTATTTAAACTGGAAGAAATTTTTAGTTACTTATAATTAAAATCAATTCCAAGATATATCTATATATATATTCTATATTTTGCACAGATGAATTATTTAGTATCAAGGATATATGTTTAACAATACACAGGCTATGAAATACTAGCTTGAAATACAAACTGCTCTCTTTAATCTATGAACAATCTTTTAATACTTTACCAGGATGAACACCAATCGATATCCAATATCTCTCAGCAGGTTTAATCTCACCTCAGAAGACCAATAAGTATAATTTTGTAATCAATGAGAAAAGGTAGACCAGCTTTGCTAGAGTAATGGTACTTCACGCCCAACAACCAGTTACAAGTCAGCTCAGCAGAATCTGTCCTTCTCCTATCTTGCATTAAAGGGACAGTAACCCTTAAAAATAATGCATTATAATTCTGCACATAGTGCAGAATTATATAACATTATATTAGCGCAAACATTATAAAACATAATTTCCCCTTTGATTTTTTTTAAAAAAATGCTGTTTTACAGACCCGCTCTCTGTGATCTTCTGAGCGGGTCTGTTTTTTTCAAACAGCGCATCGGGCCAGCTGTATAGTCACAGCCTGGCCCGACCGCGCCATAGCACTAAGTGCAGCTCGCTCCTGCTCTGTCTGTGTTCAAAGGGGAAATTATGTTTTATAATGTTTGCGCTAATATGTGCAGAATTATATAACATTATTGTTAAGGTTTACTGACACTTTAAGCTTATATGTGTTTCCATCATGGGTGAGAATATGGGAGGCCCTTTTCAGAAAACCTGCTTTGTTATTGGCCCTTACGGATCTGTTCATCCCATTGGTTACCTGGGAATTTCATTTTTAACAGCCAAAAAGCCTTCTGGCTGTAATTCTCACATCATAACACCGGGGGGCAGCGTGACAAACACAGCAATACATTTACTATCCTACATTTTTAACAATTCATTATTTCTATGAAATGGTTATTCATTGGATCATAACTTCCTGCATCAATCATTCACAATATTAATTATAGATGGGGCAGCATCATATCATTTCTCTGATTATTTCAATATGAAACATCATGTGTCCCCAACATCATACTATATTAAAGCAAATTAATACTGTTAATTATTCTGAAATTAATGGCATTTATACATCTGTTATATATGTATTCACACAAATACAGCATGCTCTACATCTCCAACAAATTCTGCATGCATGAATCTTGTCTATGGTCCATCTGAAATAAAAATAAGTGTTATTAATCATTTCTTTTTAGGTCCACAAATATTTGTAAACAATACAGATGCTAAGACATTTTATTTTATGCTTTAAAATAATATTATATATATATATATATATATATATATATATATATATATATATATATATATATATATATATATATACACACACATTCATTTCAATGCAGTATCTTGTATTTATCATCTTTTAGCTCCATCTGGAAAAACAGAAAAACCTGTTATATATATATATATATTTTTTTTTTTTTCAAACATGGGATTATTACAATTTCCATTCAATCTATTACAGATTTGAATTTATTTTCCAGATCTATATATTCAATACAGTGATTACCCCTTTAATATAATATGTCCCGGCTCAATATATATACATATATGGGTTATTTTAATTATTTCAAACACACACATGAAAAATTTGCATCATTCCTTTTTCAAGAATAATATATTTTTATTTATGCTATACAGGGATAGTAAATGTTAATTTGTCTGTTCCCTGCACATGGAGACTTCACAGGAGATCATTTACACATGGCTGTTAACAGTCATTTCTTCAACCAACACTGCTCCTCCCCCCAAATCTCATCCTACCTTAAAGAAAATTTCCAGACACTTCGTCTTCACTCACTGCATGGGGTAAAGAGTGCTCTGAAGTTTGCACTTCCTAATTTAGGAGCAAATGTTGCCTTTTGAAATTTCTTTAGACATCCTGCCTGTATTCAAGTCTTTAGATGTGTATTCAAATTATGGGGGTTTTGAATCAAATCCTGACATCAGAATTGCAACCCTATTTTAGTAATATCTGATAAAAATATGGTTTCATGCATAAACACATTCCCCTGTCCTATTCATATATATATATATATATATATATATATATATATATATATATATATATATATATATATATATATATATATATAGCGACAAAAAAGAGCACTCACTGGGTCTATCATTGATATAGCATAACAATGCTTTTTATTTGTACAGGTAATGTTTCGGGGATTCCCCGAAACGTTACCTGTACAAATAAAAAGCATTTTTATGCTATATCAATGATAGACCCAGTGAGTGCTTTTTTTTTGTCGCTATTACTGAATGTTGTTTGGATGCACCCTGGGCGGATGTAACACAAAGTGAGTGCAGAGTTCACCAGAGACTGATATATATATATATATATATAGATATATATATATATATATATATATATATATATATATATATATATATATATATATATACAGGGAGTGCAGAAGTATTAGGCAAATGAGTATTTTGACCACATCATCCTCTTTATGCATGTTGTCTTACTCCAAGCTGTATAGGCTCGAAAGCCTACTACCAATTAAGCATATTAGGTGATGTGCATCTCTGTAATGAGAAGGGGTGTGGTCTAATGACATCAACACCCTATATCAGGTGTGCATAATTATTAGGCAACTTCCTTTCCTTTGGCAAAATGGGTCAAAAGAAGGACTTGACAGGCTCAGAAAAGTCAAAAATAGTGAGATATCTTGCAGAGGGATGCAGCACTCTTAAAATTGCAAAGCTTCTGAAGCGTGATCATCGAACAATCAAGCGTTTCATTCAAAATAGTCAACAGGGTCGCAAGAAGCGTGTGGAAAAACCAAGGCGCAAAATAACTGCCCATGAACTGAGAAAAGTCAAGCGTGCAGCTGCCAAGATGCCACTTGCCACCAGTTTGGCCATATTTCAGAGCTGCAACATCACTGGAGTGCCCAAAAGCACAAGGTGTGCAATACTCAGAGACATGGCCAAGGTAAGAAAGGCTGTAAGACGACCACCACTGAACAAGACACACAAGCTGAAACGTCAAGACTGGGCCAAGAAATATCTCAAGACTGATTTTTCTAAGGTTTTATGGACTGATGAAATGAGAGTGAGTCTTGATGGGCCAGATGGATGGGCCCGTGGGTGGATTGGTAAAGGGCAGAGAGCTCCAGTCCGACTCAGACGCCAGCAAGGTGGAGGTGGAGTACTGGTTTGGGCTGGTATCATCAAAGATGAGCTTGTGGGGCCTTTTCGGGTTGAGGATGGAGTCAAGCTCAACTCCCAGTCCTACTGCCAGTTTCTGGAAGACACCTTCTTCAAGCAGTGGTACAGGAAGAAGTCTGCATCCTTCAAGAAAAACATGATTTTCATGCAGGACAATGCTCCATCACACGCGTCCAAGTACTCCACAGCGTGGCTGGCAAGAAAGGGTATAAAAGAAGAAAATCTAATGACATGGCCTCCTTGTTCACCTGATCTGAACCCCTTTGAGAACCTGTGGTCCATCATCAAATGTGAGATTTACAAGGAAGGAAAACAGTACACCTCTCTGAACAGTGTCTGGGAGGCTGTGGTTGCTGCTGCACGCAATGTTGATGGTGAACAGATCAAAACACTGACAGAATCCATGGATGGCAGGCTTTTGAGTGTCCTTGCAAAGAAAGGTGGCTATATTGGTCACTGATTTGTTTTTGTTTTGTTTTTGAATGTCAGAAATGTATATTTGTGAATGTTGAGATGTTATATTGGTTTCACTGGTAAAAATAAATAATTGAAATGGGTATATATTTGTTTTTTGTTAAGTTGCCTAATAATTATGCACAGTAATAGTCACCTGCACACACAGATATCCCCCTAAAATAGCTATAACTAAAAACAAACTAAAAACTACTTCCAAAACTATTCAGCTTTGATATTAATGAGTTTTTTGGGTTCATTGAGAACATGGTTGTTGTTCAATAATAAAATTAATCCTCAAAAATACAACTTGCCTAATAATTCTGCACTCCCTGTATATATATATATATATATAATGTCATTCACCCGTACCCTGACATAATTCCCCCTTTCAAATTCAAATATACGTAGCGCACATGTATTTGAATTGGATCAAAGTCAGTGGTACTCGGTGAGGATGTTGGCCGTATACATCATAGACAGTCTCTAATGCAGAGAGTCCGTCATTTTTGAGCCTTCATGTTCATCAGCGAGGCATCTTTAAACTACAGTATGTCTTTAGTGCATTTGGGGATATGACACTTCATTCTCCCTCTATGACTTGTAGTTGGGACCTAGGATGACACGCTCGCAATTGATTGATATGGACCCATTTATCTAGGAAACTTTCATTTTTGGGGATCCGTATTTTATAGACCACTCTAGATATTTTGTCAGTAATGACAAAAGGACCTTTCCATGAGGGAAGACATGTCTTCTCCCTAACCTAATCTCTTCCAAAGTTATAAAGATAAACTTTATAATTTATTTCATATTCCTTTTTGGACGTTTTGATATCATAATAGTTTTTTTAGTGGCAGTTGCCGCTTTCTCTAAATTCCTTTGAGCAAATGCAAAGGCATATTGCAGGTGATTCCTTAGGTTCTCCACATATTGATGTGTATTGGCAGCATTTATCAAGTTTTGGTCTGATGTACGGTACAGCAGATGCTGAGGTAGAACCATTCTTCTACCAGTCATCAGTTCAAAAGGTGACATCTTGGTAGCACTACTTGGAGTTGCTCTTAATGCCATTAAAACTAGAGGTAGTTTTACATCCCAGTCTTTACCCGTTTCACTCACAAACATTTTGAGGATTTTAACAATGGACTGGTTGTAATGCTCTATACCACCACTTGAGGCAGCTCTATAAGCAATATGGAGCTTTCTTTTTACCCCTAGTATTTTCCAAATTGTGTCATCACTTCCCTAGTGAAGTGGGTTCTCCGATCTGATTCGATTCTTTGGGGTAAACCAAATCTGGAAAACACGTGGTTGATGAGTAATGCTGCACATGTTTCAGCACTATTGTTAGGTGCACTGTTGCACTCTACCCATTTAGTGAACAGGCATGTCACTGTTAACATGTATTTGTTACCTCTTGATGACCTTGTTACTGGACCAATAAAATCAATTTGTGTATCTGACCATGGCATTACCATCCCCCTTTTCTGCAATGGCGCTTTAAGCGTTGGTGCAGTGGACAGATTAGACACCCTTGACAGTAGGTTTGAACATCTTTCAACATGTGTGGCCAAAAAGCATAGTCACGCAATATTTCATATGTGAGTTTGGCACCACGATGACCAGATGTGGGAGCATCATGGGCATGTTGAAGCATTAGACCTCAGAATTTGGTGGGTACTATCCATTGTTGAATTGTGATCGGGATTTCATTAAGATTCTAAGATCTTCTTTGCCAATACAATTAACTTTTGAGATGGGGTTGTTTTCAGGATCTTCTATGTGTTTATAGAAGATGCCTACAATGGGGTCTTCTTTTTGACTAGTGATCAGGTCCTCGCTAGGAGAATCCTGACTCCATTGCACCAGGTTAGGCTCACTCTGTTGTTTTGCCTGGTTTCTGGTAATGGCTTCTATCTGAATTGCACCCATTAAGTGTTCAATATTAAGGAGTTCTCCAGTTATGGCTCCTTGTTTGGCTAATGAATCCGCAAGATCATTGCCTTCCTTATCAGGACCTAGAACCCTGGAATGACCCTTGGTCTTTTTCCAGTGGATGGTTAAATCATTGGATACCACCAGATTATCAATCTTGCAGAACAACTTGTCATGCTTGACTGGTTTGCTATTGCTTTTATGCATGCCATTTCTTTTCCAAGTTGGCAGGTATTCAACAAAACTGTCACACACATAATTTGAGTCAGTTATGATCACAAATTCATGAATACTATGTTCAATAGCCATTTCAATGGTTTTTAGAACAGCAGTTAGTTCTGCAACTTGACTGGATCTTGGTCCAATGTTGAAACCTACAGATATATTTGAGAATCCATTTGCCCAAGTTATACCAATGCCAGTGACTAATCTGCGCTCATTATCAATAGTGGCATGGTAAGAACAACCATCAACATACACCCAAGGTAATGTTTGGGAATTGTCCTCATTGTACATTTTATATGGGGAAAGCAATTGTTCCTCCAGGAAATCATCTTCTGACAATTCTTCCCCAGGATCTTTAGCAGTACAGTCGTGGAGCTCAGCAAGCCCCTGTGCGACTGGATTCTTTTTATTCTGTTTGCATAATTGTCAATGAATTTGCGAGAATAATTCGTCATACCCAGGAATGATCTCAATTCCTTTAAGTTAGTTAGGACTTTAGAATTTACTATAGCTTCCACCTTTTTTCTTCTGAGGATTTAGTCCTTCAGAAGTAACTTCATGTCCCAAGAAGTTTACACTAGTGCGGCACCATTGAGCTTTTTGTAGGGATAATTTGACACCTGCCCATTTAAGTTGGCTGAGGACGTGTTTGAGCTCTGCGATGTGTTTTTCAAAGTCTGTGCTTTTGATCAGAACATCATCAACATAAGATAAGGTCCCCCTTTCCAGTGCATCAGACATAGCCTTATGCATGAATACAGCAAATTCATGTCCAGAATTTATGTATCCAAAAGGAAGTCTCTGAAATGCATATTGGACCTTTTGGAATGAGAATGCCAGCTTATACTGGTCCTCCTCGTGTACTTTTATGGTCCAATATCCCTGTGCGCAATAAATGGCAGTGAATATTTTGGATCCATGCATTTGTGCTAGGCACTGGTCAATATATCGCACAGGCCAGCCAGACATGTACACTAATTTGTTTAGCTGTCTTAAATCAGCACACAAACGCCATTGTCCATTGGGTTTAAGAACACCTAGAATAGGATTATTATAAGAGCTGTGCACCTGTCTGATAATACCTCTTTCTTCCAAGTTCCTTATGATTTCTGCAAGAGAATCATATGAGGCTAAAGGAAGTCTGTATTGTTTAACAAAGACAGGTGGTGTATTGGGATCTGTTTGTATTCTTGCGATGTGCAAGTCTTTAGTCCCACAGTCATAAGAATCCCTAGCAAAAATATCCTTTTACTCCATTAGGAGTTCTCGCAGCTGTTGGCGTTCATCATCACTGGAACAGCCATTAGCTAAGGATATTTGCTCTTCGACTATTTGCTGAAATCCTGGAAAGATTTCAGGCTGTCCTATTTCATAGGCTTCTTCCAACCTAGATGTGAGATCCCCTTGATTATAGTTTACATTGCCCCCATGACTCTGGGTATTGGGGTAATCTTGCTGTTTGATCGGCTGATCAAACACTAGAGAGGTTTCTTCAATTACAGATGCCTTCCTCTGAGCTGAAGGGATAAATAGACTGAATATTAAATAGACCCTCTGGCATAGATGTAAAGGATTGTTCTATTAATTGTTCTTCAGTTAAGTATCCTTCAGGTATTAGCCCAATTACATTATTCTGGAATCCAAAAGTGTAATAACTTGATTCCAGCGTGTATCCTATGGTAGTCCTCTTGGATAATGTTATATCCTGTGGAGTCATGTTATGTACAATAACATGTATTGGAATAGTTCCAATATTCACCAAATGAGTGTAGGCCATTGTGACACCCAGATTCTGTATTCTATGGGAGAGGCAAATTAGTGTTTCAGAAGTTTTTAATTTCTGACCTCTTTTTACCTGTAAGGGTAAAAGAAATTTATCAGCCCCGGCAGGAATTATAACATCGTTAGACACCTGCATATTCACAGCATATGGCAATTGCTGGTTTGATTTCAGGGCTGCATTTTCATCCTGAAATACTTCAGGGTCCCCCTTTAACCTGCTCCAGAGGCAAGAGTTAATCAAATCTATTTGTATGGCATATCTATGTAAGATATCATTGCCAATGTATATTTGATTATGGGGAGTATTTAAAACTAAAAACAGGTGCTTCACTGACTTATTACCTATAGAGACAGATAATAAGCACTTACCTGTGATGTTATAGCTTTCAAACCTGTCATCCAGGCTGTTGACCCAGTGGTCTCGGAGAGAAAGATATTTAATCCCTTTAGGCAATGGCATCACTAGGGGGGTGACACCCTAAAGGGGGTGACAAGACAAAAAATTTTTTTTTTTTTACATTTTATTGAAATTCAATGAAATGCAATGTAGAGATGCATAGATTTCTTTTTATTAGAGGGGCCGGCATTTATCAACATTAGTAGTACTGGGGAAGTTGTAGACACTTAATTTTTCTGCCCCTTGAGCCAGCACTGCAATTTCAACAAATAATTTTCCTGGCTGCTTTGCTTGCGCTGCTAGCCTAAACCTGCCTGCCTATCTGCGCTCACTGCTCAGTGACTTGTGGAGCAGTGGAGTCACTCACTGCTGTGCTGTCTCTTTAAATGGGAACTGGGAAATCGTGAGGGGGATGCCTGGCACCTGACCGCATGACTGTCTGACACTATCTCTAAGGTGGAGCCACGTATGATGCCCACTAGACCGGTACGGGGGTACGGTTACGGTACACTAAGTGCACACTGAAGAGGTAGGAGGGGAGGGTGGGCGGGGGTCTGGTGTTGGGCAGAGTGCAGAGGTGATTGACCATAAGAAGCAGTAGGCACGCGGCCCGGGGCTGTGCACTGACAGACTTGAAACAGAGTCAGAGAGCAGAATTTTCATAGTTTGCACGCCTAAACCTTTTCTTCAGTAAATTATTTTAGAGTGCTCTGTTTATCTTTCATTTGATGCTCTGCTGAGCCAGGGAGCAGCTCTAGGCATGAGCTTTATAATTAATGCAGTGCAGTTTACATATTTTGTATGTGTGGGTGCGTGTCTCAGTGTTTTTGTGTGTGTGTGTCTCAGTGTTTGCATGTGTGTGTTTTTGTGTGTGTGTCTGAGTGTTTGTGTGTGCATCTGAGTGTGTTTTTAAGTGTGTCTGAGTGTTTGTATGTGTGTGTGCCTGTGTTTTTGTGTGTGTCTGCTTTCTGGGGGGGGGGTGACACCATAACTTACCGCACCGGGTGACACCAACCCTAGTGACGCCACTGCCTTTAGGTTCCGCTATCTGTGCTAATAAGCCTTCGCTTATATAGCTAGCTTCCTGTTTTATGTTCAATTTGGCATATTTTGTTGTACCAAGGTCATGCACTTGTATAGGGATAAATAGATCCTCTTTAACTCTCTCAATCCCTGCAAGGTATTGAGCGTGACCCCCCCCCCCCCTTAGGGATTTTATGATCCCCCTTGTGGAGAGATATGGTTAATACATCGCCGTCTAAGGAAATATTCGCTATCTTTCCAGGCGAAATTTTAAAAGTATTACCATCAGAGCCACTTAAAGGAGTCTGATCATCTATTTGTAAAATAGTGATTTCAGGTACAGAGTTATTCCTGAAATGAATCTCCACAGCATCTGGTTTCTCTTCCACCACGTGACAGTTATGTCGGGGGCGAGATATACCAGATTTCTCATAATTGATAGGCCTTTTAACTTGTGACCAAATTACGTCATTTATGCAATCAATTATGGTGCTTAATCGCTTCAGGAAATCACTACCAATAATTAAACGATCAGTTGGCAGATCCACTATAATGACAGGGTGTCTTATGACCCTGTTCCCCAATTTAAATTTTAACCAGGCAGTACCGTAGACTTTTAGAGAATCACCCCCAACACCTATTAGAGAACCATCAAATTCTTTTATTTTAGGTTTGTGGGGTGTTAGCTCATTTAGCTGTGTGTAGTACCTGTAGGATAGAATAGTTGCCTGAGACCCAGTATCAATTAATCCCATGATAGGGTTGGAGACTGAATCTTGCAGCTCAGCTAATACATAATATCTCCCTGCAGTTTCTACCATTACATAAATAAAATTGGCGTTATTATACATCTGTGGGCTTCGTCACGTGTTACCTGAATTCGCCATGTTTTCCGATGCAGAAGAAATTTCTCCTTTATGACAGGGTCGGCTGGATTCTTGTGTACTGCATCTGTGGAAATAAGGTTAAGAGAATACTGCAAAGGGAAAGATTGGTTAATGCTTTCAGGTCGAGGTTGCTCGTCATCACAGCTAAATCGTCCGTTTCCGGTCCGTGGGGAGAGAACATGATTAGTATCATTGACATTTATCATTACATTTTGTATATCTCTCCCCTCCCTTTCAGGTGATACTGCAGTATTTATAACTGTGCCTGTGGTCCACTGCTGACCACTGGCTGTACCCCTAAAAAAGTATTGTTCGGTTGCTGAGCCGTAAAAGGTTGACTCATATTAGCGAATTGCAACCGATTTAACTGGGTAAAAAGCATATCTACCTGATTGTACAAGTTGCCTCTACCCCTGGGCCTATCTCTTGATGCCCCATAATAATGATTCCTGGACCATTGGGTTCCCTCAGAATCAGGGCAGCTACTTCTATTCTGGCGTGGTTGCCCCTGGGGTTCGGCTTGTTCAGCATTAATACTTCGCCATCTATTGTATCTACCCTTGCGCGGATACCAATTATTTGGTGAGTATTCTCTTTGTGAGTAATTATTCACCTGATTATGTCCCCCGTTTTGGATATAGTCTCTCTGCGCCTCAGCCCGTGTTGGGGAAGGGGTGGAGTTAAACCTCTGTGGAGATGGCCTGTTTTGACTGGCCACCTCCGCGTAGGTTTTCTTTTTAGACTCCAAATTGAGGGGGTAGGTGACACCCTAGTTTCTGCCACAATTTTGGGTTTTGATTCCTTTTTAACCCCCTGTTCACTGGACTGCTGAATAGAGTATAACTTTGTACTCTCTTTGATCAGCCATTCCAATGAGCAGTCCTCATCAAAATCTCTAGCCAAGTTAATTTTGATGGGTGTAGGCAGTGCTTCAAAAAATAAATTTACAAATTCTGAGCAATCAAATATGGGATTATCTTCAGCCATACTGTACGCATTTTTCAATACAGAAAGGAACTCGATGGGACTTTCATTCGCACTACATTTTAAACTATATACAGCTATTTTCGCCGCAGTTTTAGAGCGATGTTGCCCGAATTCCTTTCTGCACTTCACTCCAGGAATGAATATTCATATCCTTTAGTGAAGTAAAGAATTTGTGATTTTTACCGTCAAATACCCAGGGCAGAAGTTTAATTTTTAATTTCTCACTTGTAACATTCATTATAGCTAATGCATTTTCAAAAGCCTCTAAGTGATCAATTATGGAGTTTGTTCCCTTTTTGGAGAATACAGGTATGGAACCCTTTAGGAAAGTAATTATTTTATGGGAGTCATTCACCTTATTAGACGTGCTTTGTGACTCCTTATTAGAGTTTCCCTCACCCGCACCATCTGAGTTACAGCAGTTCCCTGGATTTACATCGTGAGGTGATTGTCTATTTGGGAAATCTATTTCTGACCCAATAGGGGTCATTTGTCTACACTCTTCAATATATTTCTGCACTTCGTCCCCGACGTGTTCTCTAAGGGAGTTAGCATTATCTGCATTATTCTCATTGTTAACATAGGGGTTTTCATTATGGTGATATGACCTTTTTAAATCACTTAGTTCTCTCTGGCTTTGCGCAAGCTGTTTATTTAACTCTTGTATCTGTGTTAGTAAGTCTATGTTATGCTTATCTAACGTGGTTAGGTTTTGGGCAAACTCATCCATTTTATTTATGGCTATTTTTAAATCCTCTTCGCATCTGCGTGAGGAATGAACACTACTTTCTAGCTCCTGTATTTGCAATTCTTTGTCTATGACACAAAGCGACATTTCGTCCATAACGCATATCACAAGGGGCCAAGATTTTAGTATTAGTTTGTTTCGCTTTTTGAGAGCCTTGCATTGATTAATCATTAATAATTCTTGGAATAATTCATTTTTTTCATTCCACATATTATCAACGGTAATATTTTTAGCCCTAATTTCAAGCATATCCATAAAATCATTTAATTCACCCGCAATATTAAGCCTCTCTTTAATGTGGCCTATAATGTCCTTCTTCAGGACCTGACCTCGAGTAAGGGGTATTGTCAGGGGACCATTTTAAACGCTATGTACAGAATTAAATGATTCACTTCTGGCTACAGACATTATTATATTGGTTTAGTATTTAGTTAAATTAAAACGCTAATACAATTTTTACCAATAAAAAGAGAGAAAAAAAAATATTTAAAAAAAAAAAAAAATTATATTAATTTTGAAATATGAAAAATTCATATTTTATGGATTTTGGAATATGAAAAATTTATATTTTTATAAATTTTGAAATATGAAAAATTAATATTTTTATGAATTTTGAAATATGAGAAATTATTTTTGATTAATTTTGAAATATGAAAAATTTATATTTTTATTAATTTTTCAAAAATTAATCTTTAACAATATTTCAAAATATCAATCTCGAAATATGAACATCAATATTTCAATCTTCAAAAAAAAATATTTTTAAAATATTAATTTCGAAATATGAAATTTTTTCTCTCTTTTATAATAATTTCTATTTACTACAAATATATTATATCAATATGATAAATATTAATAATATCTCATGCAAGTGCCTACATATAATATGTCAGTATATTTATAAGAATCTCAGTAGTGCTCTCCAAATAATATGTCAGTCTATGGCAGGGTTATAATACAATATATTTAATAATTATCCTTTAAAAATAAACCCTCAATCAATATGCATCTACTAGAAACCACAAAATTAATATAAATACCTGAATTATTTTTATTAGTTAATATCTATGAACACATTGGAATATATTTGTATGGATCAGAATGTGAGTCAATACTATACACGTTTAAAAACTATTAAAATATGCTATGCATGTTCATACACGTTTACCTTTTGCCTGATGTACATTTCGCCGCTAGCACGGCTTTCTCAGAGGCTAAAAAAAAAAAAAGCTGTGCTAGCAGCGAAATGTACATCAGGCATTGTCTGTGTGCATGAGACTTGCTAATTTGTGTTTACCTGGGACCTTTCTAAGCTCATATTGATGTGGCAATTGCCTTCCTTAATCAGTCATTTATAAACCGTTTCCTCTCCTGCTCTAGATACCAGTATTGCTCAGATTAGGTAATGTTGTTGGGGTCAATCCCCTTTTTAGATTAGCTTTAGAGCAATCCGTGTATTCTCTGAGCCCTGAGGGTTACGGTGTATTTGAACTATTACCCAGGGAAGTAATTCTGTTTTTGAAGTCTCACACACACAGTCCTGATCTGTTTCTTAATCTAAGTTTTAAATGTATGTCTCACATATTTATGTTATACATTTGGTACTATTTACCACTCTTTTTATTCTATCATTAGTAAAAGTTACGTTTTAATAACCAGTTCTTGACACAATCCGGTTTTCAATGCATATTGTTACTATATAGTGTTTTGTGAGTGCTGGGTACTGTCAAACTTCTCTCTCTTTTTTGTACCTTCTGAAATTAATGGCATTTATACATCTGTTATATATGTATACACACAAATACATTCTCTACACATCTCCAACAAATTATGCATGCATGAATCTTGTCTATGGTCCATCTGAAATAAAAATAAGTGTTATTAATCATTTCTTTTTAGGTCCACAAATATTCTTAAACAATACAGATGCTAAGACATTTTATGCTTTCAAAAAATAAATATATATATATATATATACATATTCATTTCTATGCAGTATCTTGTATTTATCATCTTTTAGCTCCATCTGGAAAAACCGAAAAACCTGTTATATATATATATATATATATATATATATATATATATATATATATATATATTTCAAACATGGGATTATTACAATTTCCATTCAATCTATTACAGATTTGAATTTATTTTTCAGATCTATATATTCAATACAGCGATTACCCCTTTAATATAATATGTCCCGGCTCAATATATATATACATATATGGGTTATTTGAATTATTTCAAACACACACATGAAAAATTTGCATCATTCCTTTTTCAAGAATAATATATTTTTATTTATGCTATACAGGGATAGTAAATGTTAATTTGTCTGTTCCCTGCACATGGAGACTTCACAGGAGATCATTTACACATGGCTGTTAACAGTCATTTCTTCAACCAACACTGCTCCTCCCCCCAAATCTCATCCTACCTTAAAGAAAATTTCCAGACACTTCGTCTTCACTCACTGCATGGGGTAAAGAGTGCTCTGAAGTTTGCACTTCCTAATTAAGGAGCAAATGTTGCCTTTTGAAATTTCTTTAAACATCCTGCCTGTATTTAAGTCTTGAGATGTGTATTCAAATCATGGGGGTTTTGAATCAAATCCTGACATCAGAATTGCAACCCTATTTTAGTAATATCTGATAAAAATATGGTTTCATACATAAACACATTCCCCTGTTCTATTTACATATATATATATATATATATATATATATATATATATGTCATTTACCTGTATCCTGACACTACCTACCTATCTGTGAACCAGGAAGTCATGGATGAACAATTTCCTGTTTCTAGTCACATGTGTACTACAAAAATGTAAAATATATTTTAAAAAAATTGGATAAATCTGTGTTGTGTTTGCAATTGTTTGATATCCATGCAAGCAGAGTAATTTTGTGTATTCTCTGAACAACAAATCAAAAGGTTGAACAATAAAGACAAATTTTCACAGCCCTCCAATATTACAGTGCCCTCCAATATTAGTGGAGGGCACTGTAATATGATTTTTATGATTTTTTATTTTTTGATGCACAATGCAGAAGCAAAGTTGGGTATTATTAATATTATTTTTACTATTTTTAATTATTGGTCAGATAAATATTCGATCTATAAATTTGAGATTAAGTAGTTTCTGATTATAAACAATTTTACCACTTATTTATGTGAAAGACATTTGTCAGACCTGCATGAAATCTTCCAAGAAAGTTTTTCAAATTATGGGAGAAACAGAGGCTCTTATCTATTGCTTTTTCTGCTCTGCATAAACTATTGCTATAATCACTTTGCTACAGAGAGAGTGTGTGTTTATTGCAAAGCAAGTTTTGTCTGTACTACTGCAGTACTTTAAGTAATGTGAGTTGTTTTTCACAAGAAGAGCAATATGAGAACAAAGAGTTGATTTCAAGCTGAAGGGAAGCAGGTTAAGGAGTAATTTGCAAAAGTATTTCTTCACAGAAAGGGTGGTTGATTCATGGAATAAACGTCTATTGGAGGTGGTAAAGAAAAACACTGAGGGAATCTTTAAGAACGCCTGGATAAGCAGACTATCCTATGAACTAGGTAAGCTTACACTTTTTTAGGAAAGTTTGGGCAGACTTGTTGGACCTATGGTTCTTTTCTGCCCAGTAAAATAGTGAACAATACATTTTAACATGGTGGCACCCATAACTAGAGGAAGACGTGGAATAACATCAATGCTATGCATATTAAATGTATTTAGAGCCTGATTACAAGTGGTGTGATATTTAGTGCTTTCTTTTGTGCGCAAACGCCACTGGAAGTAAACAACGCGGCCGGGTTAGTACATATATTACAAGTAAAAAAACTTGCATGCAAGCAAAATCCAATGCTTGCTAACTTCAGGACTTCAGATACCGCGACCACGCTAATTTATTCTCTCTCCCCATAACCTTTAATGGAGTGTGTTAGACCTACAGCGCTAAACCTGAAGGCAGTTATGCATATTTTACATTCCAATGTTCTTCACATAGAAAAAAATATTTATATATATATATATATATATATATATACACAGGGAGTGCAGAATTATTAGGCAAATGAGTTTTTTTTCCACATCATCCTCTTTATGCATGTTATCTTACTCCAAGCTTTATAGGCTCAAAAGCCTACTACCAATTAAGCATATTAGGTGATGTGCATCTCTGTAATGAGAAGGGGTGTGGTCTAATGACATCAACACCCTATATCAGGTGTGCATAATTATTAGGCAACTTCCTTTCCTTTGGCAAAATGGGTCAAAAGAAGGACTTGACAGGCTCAGAAAAGTAAAAAATAGTGAGATATCTTGCAGAGGGATGTAGCACTCTTAAAATTGCAAAGCTTCTGAAGCGTGATCATCGAACAATCAAGCGTTTCATTCAAAATAGTCAACAGGGTCGCAAGAAGCGTGTGGAAAAACCAAGGCGCAAAATAACTGCCCATGAACTGAGAAAAGTCAAGCGTGCAGCTGCCAAGATGCCACTTGCCACCAGTTTGGCCATATTTCAGAGCTGCAACATCACTGGAGTGCCCAAAAGCACAAGGTGTGCAATACTCAGAGACATGGCCAAGGTAAGAAAGGCTGAAAGACGACCACCACTGAACAAGACACACAAGCTGAAACGTCAAGACTGGGCCAAGAAATATATCTCAAGACTGATTTTTCTAAGGTTTTATGGACTGATGAAATGAGAGTGAGTCTTGATGGGCCAGATGGATGGGCCCGTGGCTGGATTGGTAAAGGGCAGAGAGCTCCAGTCCGACTCAGATGCCAGCAAGGTGGAGGTGGAGTACTGGTTTGGGCTGGTATCATCAAAGATGAGCTTGTGGGGCCTTTTCGGGTTGAGGATGGAGTCAAGCTCAACTCCCAGTCCTACTGCCAGTTTCTGGAAGACGCCTTCTTCAAGCAGTGGTACAGGAAGAAGTCTGCATCCTTCAAGAAAAACATGATTTTCATGCAGGACAATGCTCCATCACACGCGTCCAAGTACTGCACAGCGTGGCTGGCAAGAAAGGGTATAAAAGAAGAAAATCTAATGACATGGCCTCCTTGTTCACCTAATCTGAACCCCATTGAGAACCTGTGGCCATCATCAAATGTGAGATTTACAAGGAGGGAAAACAGTACACCTCTCTGAACAGTGTCTGGGAGGCTGTGGTTGCTGCTGCACGCAATGTTGATGGCGAACAGATCAAAACACTGACAGAATCCATGGATGGCAGGCTTTTGAGTGTCCTTGCAAAGAAAGGTGGCTATATTGGTCACTGATTTGTTTTTGTTTTGTTTTTGAATGTCAGAAATGTATATTTGTGAATGTTGAGATGTTATATTGGTTTCACTGGTAAAAATAAATAATTGAAATGGGTATATATTTGTTTTTTGTTAAGTTGCCTAATAATTATGCACAGTAATAGTCACCCGCACACACAGATATCCCCCTAAAATAGCTAAAACTTAAAACAAACTAAAAACTACTTCCAAAAATATTCAGCTTTGATATTAATGAGTTTTTTGGGTTCATTGAGAACATGGTTGTTCAATAATAAAATTAATCCTCAAAAATACAACCTGCCTAATAATTCTGCACTCCCTGTATATTTATAATATATATTTAGGTATTTATCTGATTATTTATATATATATATATATATATATATATATATATATATATATACATACATACATACACACACACAACATAAAGTGTAGAGGACAAATGGTCAATAAAAATGAGAAAATACTGCTACAGGTTATTAGTACTTATTATGTATATAAATGGTGCAGACCCTATATAAAAATGTTAACAAAGACTATTAGAAAAGAAATGGAACATCTTAGTAAATGTGCCATGTAAAAAGATAGGGAATCAAGCACTCTTTTGAATAATTAACATCAGTATTTATTTATCTCTTAAACATGGGCTAAAGCTCAGATCAATATAAAGATACTCAGTGCTACATGGGAACCCCAAGAGAGAAAGGTACTGGCTGGTCTTTTCCAAGATATCTTTTACACAATGACAACTTTAGAAATCACCTAATAGGAGAGTGGATGGCTTAGGTCTCAACAAATCAGGAACATAGAAAAGTTTTATTTTGGGAGGCCGCTAAAGCAGTATTAAGAGGTGTCACAATCTCATACATTATCAAATTTAGGAAGCTAAAGCAAGCTAGAGAGGATCTATTGCTTAGGCAGTTACTAAATACGAGAAATAGATATCTCCGTAATCCCACAAACGCAACCAGAACAAAATATCGAGATGCTAAGGCGCATAGGGATATGTACCTAACTCAAAGTGCAGCTAGAGACTTGACCAAAATGCGTGCTAGATTCTACCGGCATGGTAATAAGACAGGACGAATGCTGGCTACACTGACGAAACTGACTAGAGGGCACAACCATATATCAGCTATTAAAAGTGACGGTACCATATACACAACCACAGCAGATATACAAAGAGTATTTAGCCAATACTACTCGCGTCTTTACACCGCAAGACAGACACACCTCTCGACCCGAGATAGATTTTGGGGCACCCTTACCCTACCATATTTGACAACAGTACAGCAACAGGGATTAAATGCTAGTATCTCGGTGAAGGAGATACTAGCGGCCATAGGGAGGCTGCCGCTGGAAAAAGCCTCTGGACCAGATGGCCTCCCGGCGGAGTTTTACAAAATACTCCAACGAGAAATAGCTGACTCTTTGTCTGCATTATATAATGATATACTATGTGGAAAAGCAGTGTTATCTAGGAGATTCACAGAAGCGAATATAAGCCTCATTCTTAAGCCCGATAGAGAGCCTTTGGCTCCTGAGTCATATTGCCCAATCTTACTTATGAATTCGGACTACAAGCTATTCACAAACATTTTAGCAGACAGACTAGCGGGTGTGCTCCCAGAACTGATACATCCTAGCCAGACAGGGTTTGTGAAGGGTAGGTCTTCAGGGCTAAATGTACGTACATTACAATTATTGTTGACGCATTATTGGGAAAGAGCTGGAAGAAGTTGCGTACCACACTCAGAGGAAGCTTGTGTCTTACTAGTAGATGCGGAAAAGGCTTTCGATAAAGTCCTTTGGAGCCACTTTGGCATTGCAGGTAACTATGCGCGAGCACTAAACACTTTATACTCTGCCCCCCAAGCGGCTGTGATGGTCAATGGGATTTCATCGCAGCCGTTTGCCTTAAGCAGAGGTACAAGGCAGGGGTGTCCATTGTCACCTCTCCTGTTTGATCTGGCTTTGGAGCCCCTAGCTGCAAAAATTCGCCAGAGTACGAATGGTATCAAGATAGGGAATAATGTATTACACTTGTCACTCTTTGCAGACGACATGGTACTGTACGTGTAAAACTCCAGACTAAATATCCCCATATTGATGAAATTTATAAAAGAATTTGGGCAAATTTCAGGCTATAAGATCAACACTGATAAGACGGAGCTGATATGGCTCTTGTACGCAAATGATATCTCTACTTTTCCTTATGACTTCAAGTTGGCGGGGAGCAATTTTAAATACTTAGGAATTCGACTCTCGCGAAACCCGGTGGATTGGTACAGTGCTAATTATACTCCCCTTAAAGGATTACTTTCTGTTATAATTTTTAAGCTAAACAACTAACATATTAAAGTTAATAAACATGAATTAAAACCTACTGACCTATATTTTCTCCAAAACAAAGTTTCATAACGTTCTAAAAGTTATATCTTTTATTCGCCGATGATGTCACGTTATCCTGCCCACTATTTTCAGCACTGAGTGTTCAAAATACTTAAACCAATAACTTTGTGTTTAAAGCGCCATTTTGAAACCTAGGTATTGTAAACGGATTGGTACAGAGCAAAGGATACCCACGGAGTGGGTTTGGAAATCAATTAAATTTGCAGACAAGATTTCTGATATACGGTAGAGATATGTTAATGAAATGCTATTAATAAAAAGCGTATTTGGGGTAGTTAGTTAGTAACAGGCATAGAAAATATTTACTTACAGTGGCCCTTTAAGAGAATAGCAACTGATCTAACTACCCATTGGGTCAAATTACTGCTATCTATCTCTGGTAGGATAGGACTTAGTAAAATGGTACTTTTCCCCAAATTGCTCTATGTCATGCAGATGTTACCAATACTGATTCATAAGACAGACTTGAGATTCTGGAAGTCGCTTTTCCTCTCTTTCATATGGGCAAATAAAAAGCATAGGAAACTCTCAACTAGAATGATGAGCACAATAGATTTGGGAGGCTTTTCTGTTCCAAATGTGGAGCTGTACTGTTGGGCTGCGCAGGCAAAATATGTACTTGATTGGATGACCGGACAATCTCAATTTACAATACCAGAGCTAGAGCAGCATGTTGTACAACCCTGGTCTCTAGACATATTACCGCATCTGACAGTAGACAAAACAGATAGGATACTGATGGGATACCCTCTTTGGGCTTGGAAGAAACTTTGTAATAGGCTGCAATGCCAACATGAACTCATTAAGTACATCCCACTGCAGGGGAACCCTGACTTTTTACCGGGAATGACTACACAGACATTCAGGGCTTGGAAGACTCTTGGGCTAGATAGCGGTGTCGAAATTGTTAGAAGGGGATGGAAGGACCATCTGTACTTTTGTTCACCTGCAGGAGACTTTCACCTTACCAAGCATGCATCATTTTGCCTATTTACAGGCGAAACATTACATTACTAAGTTGCTTAGTCTGAAACCCACCTCTAAAGAAACTAAGGGGATAGCCCAAATTGCTCACTTACACACACAGTGATTAACATCTATCTCCCCAATATATAAGATACTACAGGCCCCAGATAATACTCACACGATAGAACACATATGTAAGAAATGGTCTGAGATGCTAGAAACCCAGATTACTAAAGAACAGATTCAAGGTAGCATACAAAAGGTTAGAAAAGCCAAACTGTTGATGGATCTCAGGGAGTCACACTCTAGAATGCTTGAATTAGCCTATATTACACCAAAACTCTATAGAAAATGGGAGTCTGGCTCCACAGGAGATTGCCCCAGATGCGCACAAACTCAGGCAGATTTGACACATGATCTGGGCTTGTCCTAAACTGACTATGTTGTGGGGCATGATACTTCACAGGCTGCAAACCCTAGGCATTCCGGTGTGTACACTCACACTACAGATGATCACGCTTTTGGATTGCCAAGATTTAACTAATAATGCAACAACATTCATGCATAATACTATCCTCTTAGCTAGGAAACTCATATTCAGGAAGTGGTTGAGTAAGGAGGCCCCAACATTGTCACAATTAAAGAACGAAATTCTCACACAGCTACTCTACGAGCAAGCGGACACTGTGGGAGACATTTCTAGTCGCACAGCACGTTTCATGAAAAAATGGGCGGTATACATTAAAACCATGGAAATCCCCCAGCAGGTGAAAATACTATACCCTTTACGCAACTCAGAATACATGCTGGAAGCTCAGCTTAGAGGAGACTGGAAATTAGATTTTGATAGAGTGGAGACCCCCTTAGGGGGAAGGTGTAAAAGAGAGATTGGGAGGTGATAGTATCTGACACCCCGGGGAGAGGAAAGCCGGCTGGCTAAACTAAAGTAAAACACGTGGAAAATGTGAGAAGTATGCAATGTTAACATTTGATTTTATGCTTTTCTTTTTCTTTTAATGTACTATGATGTCACAATATATGTTACCAACCCCAGAATGTTGGGGTGAAGTTTGTTATGTTCTTCTCACAGAATAAATAAAGAATTTTAAAAAAAAGATACTCAGTGCTAAAAGATCATAGCAAATGTCACTAAAAAGTAACAGAACAAACCCACATTGCAATATATAAGAAGTCACTTGACTATATTATTATAACCCTGTGTAAGAGCATAATCATGTGTATCAAAAATAGAAACATGGTATACAGTTTATAAAAAAATACACCTAACACTGTGCGTCGCTCACACTACACCCAAGCTGCACACAGAACCCCTGCAAAATCCAGGGGCTTGTTCTGGGCAGGTTGAATAAAGGGATCTAAGTATAGCGATACACTTAAGATGTATAGACAGAATCGAGGTTTATCAAGTAGCTGACAGCATGTAGCACATAATAACCACAACACAAGTTAATAATTTTCAATACATCACAGTTCCAATACTGTAAAAAGTTCAGTCTCCAGACAAACGGATCTTAGCAAAATTGACCATCCACTATGCGGTATTGCCAGAGACAAACAAGACAGAGCATTGCAGCATACGTGTCAGTTCATATGCAATTATTTCCTTGTGAAGCAAATCACTTATCTGAAAACACGGTGATGAGAACTGTAATCCAAAAGCGCCATCCTGATGCAAGTGATCCGTGCGGTATAGCGGCTACAGCCTTTTGAAACACAGACAGGAACGCCAAACTTGCATGACGTAAGCAAACAGCAAACTTCCTCACACAGGTATGTCACGTGCTTCTGTTGTCCAATGCCTACGATCGTTTCACCCCTAACATCCTATGCAAGACGGGGCTTCCTCAGGGCTAATGGATCTATGCCCTACTATTGGGAGTTTATATTTTCAAATCGCTCCGCCCATAATTAGCAACATGCTTTAAACAAAATACATAATATGATATATATATATATATATATATATATATATATATATATATATATATATATATATATATATATACACACATACAATGTGATACAAAAGTTTACAATACTTACAAAGTAAAACATTTTTTACAAAATTCTAAAGCGACCTAGAGTACAGATAGTTACATTTTAAACTTTTGACAATTTTATTTTTTAATAATCTCGAATGCAAATAATGGAAGTTTAAACATCCAAGCTACAAAACTGAGCAATGTGTAAATAACTACATAAAGAGGGAGAGGTGGGAGAGCACAATACCTGACTAAATCTATCTAGTTTATATTAAGACACTAGAACTAGCTCTTAAAGGAATATACACTCAAAGAGTGAACATTCCAAAATGAAGCTTTTAAATTCAAATATATTTATATATATATATATATATATATATATATATATATATATATATATATATATATATATATATATATATATATATATATATATAATTTTAAGATAACCAACTAATTGCACCACTCCTATTTATGACCAGCCCATTTAAATTCCCTGATTGTAAAGTTTTCAGGGAAGATAGTGCTCGGGGAGAAAGAAAGTATGAATTGTATATATAAAAGAAAAAAAATGTTAGGTCTAAGCCCACATTAAGTTACCCCTTATCCGGCACCAGGGTATTAGGTCTAAATTATCCTACTCGTTTCTCAGTGGCAGAAAAAAATCCAAATTATAGTTCCCTAAACTTCTAAAACACTCAACAATAATTATTATAGTCACAATGTTGCAATAAGAATTAAATACATATAAACTAAGCAGTTACTTTAGTGCTACAGGAGAAAACACAATCGTATAATACAAAGTATGTACTGTGGGCCCACTTAAACTAATCGGTATACCGAAAAAATCCCAGCATTAGTGGGAGAAAAAAAGAGTGTGTTAAAGTTCCGTAAGAATCGGATATTTGAGTCCCATGATTTTTTAGTAGTTAATTTATTCCACCTTGGTTTAACTTTGTAAAATCTTCAGTGGGAGATTATGGCAAGGTTTGTTTTAAAACACTCACGGGTATTTAGAACTTACGGGTGTATATATTTCAGCAGTCACAGCTTTAAATTCAATCGTAGGTGTATGCAAATTGAGTTTAGCTTGTATGCAAAATACGCCTCTCCAGGTAGGCTTACAATGTTCCTCTCTGCTTATTTGTTTCAAGCAATTTAGGACCGCAGCTTTTATTGCTGCGCTTACCTTGATTGAAGATCGTAGGCTTTGCTTTTATTCCTACTTACAATACCGCTGTTGTCAATCCGCTCTTTTTCATCCCGTTACTCCGTGAGTGTACCCGTTACTCGACCACCCTTGTGCTTTTCTTGCTCCGGTTAGCAAACAACATGGAGGGTTCAGCTGTTACCCTCACTACACTCACGGAGTAACGGGATGAAAAAGAGCAGACTGACAACAGCGGTATTGTAAGTAGGAATAAAAGCAAAGCCTACGTTCTTCAATCAAGGTAAGCTCAGCAATAAAAGCTGCAGTCCTAAATTGCTTGAAACAAATAAGCAGAGAGGAACATTGTAAGCCTACCTGGAGAGGCGTATTTTGCATACAAGCTAAACTCAATTTGCATACACCTACGATTGAATTTAAAGCTGTGACTGCTGAAATATATACACCCGTAAGTTCTAAATACCCGTGAGTGTTTTAAAACAAACCTTGCCATAATCTCCCACTGAAGATTTTACAAAGTTAAGCCAAGGTGGAATAAATTAACTACTAAAAAAAACATGGGACTCAAATATCCGATTCTTACGGAACTTTAACACACTCTTTTTTCTCCCACTAATGCTGGGATTTTTTCGGTATACCGATTAGTTTAAGTGGGCCCACAGTACATACTTTGTATTATACGATTGTGTTTTCTCCTGTAGCACTAAAGTAACTGCTTAGTTTATATGTATTTAATTCTTTTTGCAACATTGTGACTATAATAATTATTGTTGAGTGTTTTAGAAGTTTAGGGAACTATAATTTGGAATTTTTTCTGCCACTGGGAAATGAGTAGGATAATTTAGACCTAATACCCTGGTGCCGGATAAGGGGTAACTTAATGTGGGCTTAGACCTAACATTTTTTTCTTTTGTATATGCAATATATATATAAAAATAAATCAGCAGGATCTGGTGACAATTCTTTTAATTAGAGGATATAAAACCTCAAAACAAAAGGTGTGGTAGATGAAATTTTTGAATACTCTTCATCCTAATGGTCTGAATAAAGATTATGATTTGCATTTATTTTTATGTATATAAAAAAAGGTTTTATTGTAATTTATTATTATCACCACTAGATGTCACTGCCTCATTGCAAATGTGCCTATAAATGCACAGGTTAAAATGTTTCAGAAGCAATTAGTGATCTCAGGTAAGCTTGTGTGTTCACCTGTGTAACTATGCATAAGGACCATGTAGGTTTGAAACATCACACTGTTTTAAAGGTCTTAAATCCTCTAATTAAAAGAATTGTCACCAGATCCCGCTGTGGTGCTTTCACTTATATCCTATGGACTGTGTTATTTGGAGGAAACAGATACTCCATTGTGACTGGCCTGCCTAAAAGGTTTTGTTTCGGGTGCTGGACTCTACCGGTGTTTTTCTTTTTCCACTATGAAATCTGCAGAGTCACAAACACTCCCTGAGAGTGAGGACATAACAGAGGAGGTAACACCAAAGACCTTTTCTTATTCAGATCTAGATGCTGCACGCATCACTGACTTGGCTTTAGGCTCAAGAAATATTAGCCAATAGCCATGCGGTAAATCCTTCTGGGCGCCCATGGGAGCCGGATTTCCCGCACGGCTATTAGCTAAGAGGTGAAAACGTCACCTCTTAGCAAAATATTTTTTTAGCCGTGGGCTGCTGTAGCAGCTGAGAACAGTGATCGATTGAAACAAATAAAGGAGCTCTCTACATGAAGTATCTTATACTTCATGCATGAAAGTCCCCTTTATTTATTTTAATAGTCAATCCTAGCGTTTGTACAACACTAGGATTTACTTTCACTTTAATAGAGGAGGCAATAGAGCTAAAAACCTTCTACAAATGGAAGCACGATGGATTTATGAACTTGGATCTCTAGTCCCCAGAGTGCGTAACGGCTGGCAATGCTTTTTATAAGATGGTTATGAACTACCGCTATTTATTGATGCTTTTCAAGAATGAGAGTCTTCTTTCTATTGATCTTCTTTGTTGGTCTTAGATAGTTGCTTTTTTTATATTACCTTACATTCAAGGTATTACCTTATCCAGGTTTAAACTTAGATTATGGAAATTTTTCATGGAATATGTATTTTATTTAACATATGTGCCTTTCTCTTTATGATCTTAATACTGGTATGTTTTTTATACGCACTATGGGATTTATCTACCTCATGAGCTCTGTTTCAGTCGGTTTGGATATATGGTTTTAACGATTACTTACATAACTGAAGCAATTATGGGTGGCTGAATATCATAGGTGATATTAGATATTTATGAATAGGGGGTATTTTCGTATGGTATGATTGGCAGTTAATTTTATACTTACAGAGGGGAAACCGGCTAACCATCCGCCAATAAATCCAAAAAGGAATAGTAGGTAAGATGCAAAAAACGGGTTTATTTCACAGGTACAGACAGTGCTTAAAATCAAACAAAGGGCATGCAGAAAAAGGCACCAGACGGAAAAAGTCTGAATGGTTACAGTACAGTAACAACAAACATACGCGTTTTGTGAGGGACTGCCTCACTTGTTCACTGCTTAAACTGAGTACTGATCTGTAAACCTATATAGAGAGGTATCTATGTTAATTGAACAGGTGTGTTCCATTAAGTACTTTAACTATTTTGTAAACTTTTTAACCCCTCATATATACAGGCTGCAATAGACAGTGCTAGTACAGGAATGCAATATTATACAGTTACATTGTGGTAAAGATACATAAATAAAATTTACAATTAGAAT
This sequence comes from Bombina bombina, assembly GCF_027579735.1. Classification (NCBI taxonomy): domain Eukaryota; kingdom Metazoa; phylum Chordata; class Amphibia; order Anura; family Bombinatoridae; genus Bombina; species Bombina bombina. The sequence continues at coordinate 1,057,759,910 of NC_069502.1, read as the reverse complement.
GTTATATATGAAAACTCGTTGCATATGCAAATAAAGTGAAAAACTCTTACCACAAATACAGTATATTAAAACAGCAAAAAATAAATGAAAAAAGGTCTCATCATTTAAAATGCCAAGATGGAGTGCATTACACAAACAAATTAACATCTGACTCAATATTTAAACCGAATGGTATCCTAGAGTTCATATTGAAGATCCACCTGACCTCTTTTTTGCTAAGCTGATATTCCCTGTCCCCCCCTCTCTTAGAGAAGGGGACATGATCAATTGCCTGGAAAAAAGCAAGGGAGGAATCTCCTTGGTGTTCAAATTTAAAATGTGAGGCCACTGAGGTAAATATATCTTGGTCATTTATGTCTCTGATATGCTCCAATACTCTATCCCTCAACCTTCTTTTTGTTTTTCCAAGGTATTGAACCTGGCAACCTTTACAAGTCATAAGATACACTATATGTGTTGAGTTACAATTAAGATTGTATCTAATTGTGTATTGTTTCCCTGTGCTATGTGATTGAAAGATATTCCCTTCCGTGATATAATCACAGGTTATACATCTAGTGCCTCTACATTTAAAACAGCCAGATCTAGTTGGTAGCCAGGTACCTCTTTTAATTTCTGGCAAAAAAGAAGGGGATACATAATTTTGAATACTTTTAGCCTTTCTGGACACATATTTTACACCACTAGAGATCACTTTCTCCAGAACAGGGTCAGTTTGTAAGATTGGAAGGCTTTCTTGTATAATATCACAGATCTTTTTGTACTCCAAACTATACGGAGTACTGAAAACCACTTTATTAGGCAAATTTCGTGTGCTAGAAGATTTATTACTTCCCTTTTTGTATTGCAATAGAGACTCGCGTGGCATGCTATCTACAAATTGTCTAGTTTTTGACAATAATTGGTCATTATAACCCCTATTTTGGAGTCTACTACACAGATCCTCACTCTGTTTTTTATATAGGGTTTCACTAGAGCAGATTCTCTTTGCCCTAATGAATTGACCCTTAGGAATAGCTTTTTTGTATTTTTGTATTTGTGGTAAGAGTTTTTCACTTTATTTGCATATGCAACGAGTTTTCATATATAACATTCTAATTGTAAATCTTATTTATGTATCTTTACCACAATGTAACTGTATAATATTGCATTCCTGTACTAGCACTGTACTTAATGGAACACACCTGTTCAATTAACATAGATACCTCTCTATATAGGTTTACAGATCAGTACTCAGTTTAAGCAGTGAACAAGTGAGGCAGTCCCTCACGAAACGCGTATGTTTGTTGTTACTGTACTGTAACCATTCAGACTTTTTCCGTCTGGTGCCTTTTTCTGCATGCCCTTTGTTTGATTTTAAGCACTGTCTGTACCTGTGAAACCCGTTTTTTGCATCTTACCTACTATTCCTTTTTGGATTTATTGGCGGATGGTTAGCCGGTTTCCCCTCTGTAAGTTTGAAGTTTGCTGACGTCATTGGACCGAGACGCCTGGATCTGGCTCCTATCGGCATCCGTAGGAATGTGAATAGTGCACACGCTGAAGACACGCTGGATAGGATCGCTGAAGAAAGCTGCCCATTACACTGCCTGGGGGTAAGCACCGCTTGCTTTGTTTGTTTTCTATATGCACTGTGTCCATTTGCGGTAGCTCAACGGGCAGTATACAGGCCATTTCAGAGGCCAGGGCTCATACTTATAGGGCGATCCCAGTGTTGGTTATTGTGCGGTGCTGAAGATACATTCCGTTATTTGATCTATACTGTATTGGGAATATTGCATAACCGGGACTTTGAAGTGAGTTTGTTACACTCGCCATCTACATTTTTCTTTAAGGTACAGTGCTTTTAAATTTTTGTCTCTTGTGGGCTGCAGACTATGACAGAAGTACAGGATAGCTTTGTTTTGCGAGACCTAGAAGCGTCTCTTTATTCTTATGACCAGGATGTGGAAAGCATTACCAGTGATAATGAAAGCACTATTGACAGTCTATTTTTCCATATTGACGAGTTGCGCAGAAAAGACATAAAACTAGACTTGGATATAAAGACTTTTCTGTTATATAAAAAATACCAAAGAATTCCAAGGGGTCTAAGGATCAGAAAATTTCCATCTTTTTTAGTGAATGATCCTGTTTTTATTTCTAAATGGAATAAAATACTTAATGATTGTTCCTTTGCCCTAATTGATCTGCTTGTCGAATTTAAGAAGCAAGAAAGGTTGGAAATAATTAACCTGATTAAAGCCACACAAACTGACTTACAACTTTTACAAGCAGACCCTGTGTTTAAAGAATACGACATGAAGTTTGAGGCCAATATGTTAAAATTTTCAAAAGAACTTTGGGACTTAAAAAAAAACAAGTTATCCCGCGACAAAAGGGACTATGAAGCAAATAGAGTATATAGATGGACTCAGACAACATTTAGAAACTCTAATGACAAAAAGACCTCTATGTTTAGCAGAAAAAATGATAATAAGGCCAAAAAACATGTGAGGTTTTTAGAAACAGAGTATGAGGTTGATACAACTGATATTGATTCTAATGAGGAAGGGATAGATCAGATAGATACTGCCTCAGCCCTTGATATACCATCTACAGATCCCTCAGAGTCTTCAAAAAACGAGCAAGCTCAGGGAGTAAAACAAAAAAGAAAAAAACAAGGAGAGGTAGTAGGGGTAGAAAAAGGAAAGGAACCAAAGAGATACCACATGAGGGCCAATCGGACCCAAATCAGAAAGTACATCTAAAAAATGTGGTAAACTTCTCACAATATAATTTAAATAACTCTGAGCTAGAGATTTTGAGTATGGGTTTAAATTTTTCCCCCACTACACACTTTAACCTTTTTGACACTATTTTGGATATAAACAGTTTTGTAAGAAAGTTGGTATTGAAGAAGCATTTTTTTGTAGACAATGAATTTGAGAGTAATGGAGATAGGCAGGAAGAAACAACTAATGAAGTAGCTATACCTAGCACTGTTTTAGATTTCAATGATCATTGTGCCATTAATGAATTAGTTGGCCTTATACAAGAAGGTGAGAACGAGGGTGACTCGCAAAAAAACAGATGTCCTGAATTGACTGGAGTTAGCAAAAGTTCTTTCTATCCTGTGCATGCAAGGGGCAAAAATATTGATGTATTTCAGAGAACAATTGAAAATTAATTGAAGTCCCTTGCACAAAGGATAGAAAATGATAAAAAAAAAAATAATTCCTCTCCCAAGAATAAAAATAAAAATAATTTGAATGGTAACCAATATAAAGCATTAAAATCTCTGCAAGCTAATGACACCATTGTCATAAAATTATCAGACAAAGGCGGCAATGTGGTCGTCATGGACAGGGAATATTATCTGTTTGAGGCGAAACGACAGTTGAGGGATACAGAGGTATACTCGAAATTAGACTCTAACCCAACAGCAAAGTTCAGATTGAAACTTGAAAAAATTCTACATCAGGGTCAGTCCATAGGAGTAATAGCTGAAAGAAAACTGGAACAGTTTTTAATTACAAATCCTAATGTACCCATTTTTTATTTTCTACCCAAACTGCATAAAAATGCGACACATCCCCCGGGTAGGCCTATCATCTCTGGAGTGGGCTCCCTTTTGGAGCCCACTTCAGAACTGATAGATACCTTTTTACAACCCTTAGTGGTCCAATTAACAAGCTATATAAGGGACTCCACACAGGTTCTCAGTGCTTTACAAACTATTAAATGGAAGTCTACATATAGATTTATCACAGTGGATGTGGCTTCACTTTATACCTCCATCCCACACCAGGCAGGTCTAACATCAGTTTCTAATATTTTGGACAGAATGTCTGGTTTCTCTGAGGATCTTAAACATTTTATATTGCAATACAAAAAGGGAAGTAATAAATCTTCTAGCACACGAAATTTGCCTAATAAAGTGGTTTTCAGTACTCCGTATAGTTTGGAGTACAAAAAGATCTGTGATATTATACAAGAAAGCCTTCCAATCTTACAAACTGACCCTGTTCTGGAGAAAGTGATCTCTAGTGGTGTAAAATATGTGTCCAGAAAGGCTAAAAGTATTCAAAATTATGTATCCCCTTCTTTTTTGCCAGAAATTAAAAGAGGTACCTGGCTACCAACTAGATCTGGCTGTTTTAAATGTAGAGGCACTAGATGAATAACCTGTGATCATATCACGGAAGGGAATATCTTTCAATCACATAGCACAGGGAAACAATACACAATTAGATACAATCTTAATTGTAACTCAACACATATAGTGTATCTTATGACTTGTAAAGGTTGCCAGGTTCAATACCTTGGAAAAACAAAAAGAAGGTTGAGGGATAGAGTATTGGAGCATATCAGAGACATAAATGACCCAGATATATTTACCTCAGTGGCCTCACATTTTAAATTTGAACACCAAGGAGATTCCTCCCTAGCTTTTTTCCAGGCAATTGATCATGTCCCCTTCTCTAAGAGAGGGGGGAACAGGGAATATCAGCTTAACAAAAAAGAGGTCAGGTGGATCTTCAATATGAACTCTAGGATACTATTCGGTTTAAATATTGAGTCAGATGTTAATTTGTTTGTGTAATACACTCCATCTTGGCATTTTAAATGATGAGACCTTTTTTCATTTATTTTTTGCTGTTTTAATATACTGTATTTGTGGTAAGAGTTTTTCACTTTATTTGCATATGCAACGAGTTTTCATATATAACATTCCAATTGTAAATTTTATTTATGTATCTTTACCACAATGTAACTGTATAATATTGCATTCCTGTACTAGCACTGTCTATTGCAGCCTGTATATATGAGGGGTTAAAAAGTTTACAAAATAGTTAAAGTACTTAATGGAACACACCTGTTCAATTAACATAGATACCTCTCTATATAGGTTTACAGATCAGTACTCAGTTTAAGCAGTGAACAAGTGAGGCAGTCCCTCACGAAACGCGTATGTTTGTTGTTACTGTACTGTAACCATTCAGACTTTTTCCGTCTGGTGCCTTTTTCTGCATGCCCTTTGTTTGATTTTAAGCACTGTCTGTACCTGTGAAATAAACCCGTTTTTTGCATCTTACCTACTATTCCTTTTTGGATTTATTGGCAGATGGTTAGCCGGTTTCCCCTCTGTAAGTTTGAAGTTTGCTGACGTCATTGGACCGAGGCGCCTGGATCTGGCTCCTATCGGCATCCGTAGGAATGTGAACAGTGCACACGCTGAAGGCGCGCTGGATAGGATCACTGAAGAAAGCTGCCCATTACACTGCCTGGGGGTAAGCACCGCTTGCTTTGTTTGTTTTCAGTTAATTTTATGATAAGGAACAAAAAACTGGTTGTGGCTGGTTTTAGACCATTTATAGTTGGCTCATATACATTTTTGGTTTCTTTCTTTATTTTTCTTTTTGTTTTGTTTTTTAGGGTTTGTGAGGTGGTCACTTTGTGGTATATTTGGATATATTAATAGATTGATACAATGAATGTGATATCACAATTAGAATCAATAAGATACTACACTTTAAATTACATATACACAGGTTGGGATATACGGTTTTAGGTTTATTATTGTTGATTAAAAATTTTTGTATATAATTTTCCATATATTATTATTTGATTAATGATCCCTGTGGTAATAAAATGTGGCCGAGAAGATCTGATCGCTACTTTTAATAGTACATCAATAGCCTTAAAGTGATGGTAAATTTGGCCAAAGTGCTCCACATATTTGTAAAGGTCTTATCCTAACTAGCATATCGATAAGCCTTTTTAATAATTAATTCATCAGCACACTCAATAATTTTACTTTTATTTCTGCTACGTTACCGTATTGAATGCACAAATAGCGTAAGCTGTTGTAGCGCATGAACATTTCAATAAGATGACAGCATTCCGAGCACGGGAGCATGCAGATAGACTTTTACATAGGACACATGGTGAGGCTCTGATTGGCTAAAACAGATGCCACTCAAAGAAGGAGCTTCAAAAATCTTAGAGAGAGGCTGAATTCAATACGGTAACGTAGCAGGAATAAAAGTAAAATTATTCAGTGTGCTGATGAATTGATTAATAAAAAAGCATATTGATAAGCTAGTTAGGATAAGACCTTTACAAATATGTGGAGCACTTTGGCCGAATTTACCATCACTTTAATATATGATTATTAGTTCTTGCCCTGTGATCACTATTACTGATAGTAGAGATTTTGCTTATATTACATTGATATCGGTGGGTAAGAATGTGTATCAATCTGTGCACGGTACTGATACTTACACTTGAATGTGACCTACGGTCGCGATGCAATCTGAGTTTGGCAATGGGGAATTATGAGAGACTAGCTAGTAGCTATCACAAGTGGCTGTCATATATGTTCCTGATTTTATCCTTCAAATGTAATGCCTCTTTAATCTGGGGTGGTCCTTTTACCTCTCATAAAATGCCTCCTCCCAATTAAATCTCTACGTGGTAATTTATTTGTGTCTCAGCTAATGGACATATCTCTCAAGCCTCTGCAGTATCCTTTGAATACAGGATCATCCTGCACTTGTAACTTTGATAAGGAAACTCTCCTTATTTTGTATTGATACCACCTGATGTCTTCTGGACTGTATCTACTGCTTAATCATTTAGTATTGCTTGCTAAAATTTCACTTATCAAAAAGTAATCAAAATTCTGTTCTGGATTAATTGCAGGCTCTCTCCTACACATCCATTCACCGGTTCTGTGCACAGAATCATATGCTTAAGCTGCAGTGTCTTTCTCCAGACTATCTATAAGCTGTTTATATTTATTTACTGCAATTCGGACTCTCGTTTTCACACTCACCTATTCACAAGCAGTGCTGCTGTTCTCTCAGACTAGTGAATTCATAAGATTAGCGAACAGAAGTGACGTTCTGTTAGCTGTCTGACAAAAAATCCATACCGCGCATGCGCTGCTCTTCTCATAGCATTCCAAATGCAACTACGTCACAGCCAATCAGAATAGTGAACAAAACGGCTGTGCGCACTAGCAACATTTCTATTGTAAATACAAATATTTGTAATTATAATAGTACACACGCTGCATGTTAACAGCTGTCACATGTACAATTGGCATTGTGCGGGAAAGATTATTACACACGCTGTCCTGCATTGTTTTATACCTATATAAAAAATCTGTCTGATACCTTTTGTAGAAGTCTACGTTTTCTTGTCCCTCTTTGAACACAACTGTCTGGTCTCCACAAGGATTGGACATACCTATCTTGAAATGTTACAGGGACAAGAAACCATAGACTTCTACAAAAGGTAGAAAGTTTTATATAGGCACAAAATAATGCAGGACAGTGTGTGTACTAATCTGTACCACACAATACCAATTGTACATGTGACAGTTGTTAACATGCAGTGTGTGTACTATTATATTTACAAATAGTTGTATTTAAAAATAGAAATGTTGCTAGTGCTCACGGCCATTCTGTTCACTATTCTGATGGGCTGTGACGTAGTTGCATTGGAATGCTATGAGTAGAGTAGTGCATGTGCGGTAGGGATATTTTATCAGACAGCTGACGGAACGTCACTTCGGTTCGCTAGTCTGACAGAACATCACTCTAACAGGTGAAAGGATAGCTTCACGGGATCGCCTCTCTCTGGGAACACCCCTGCTATCACGGATTTGTGTAACAAATTCCTTGACAGTCAAGCCACAACCAGCGGCAGGTTTTCAACTCTGATACTTTTCAACAAGCATCCTGAGGTGTAATTATTTTCTTTTTGAAGATCATTATTATTTGCAGCTCCAAGGTACGGCCATGGGTTCCAATGTCACCCCTACATACGCCAATATATACATGAATATGTATGAGGAATATTTCGTCTATAATAATTCATTATTTTTACAGTATGCTGCCACCTAGTGGCGTTATATAGATGATATCTTTGGCGTATGGCTGGGCGACATTGGAACCCTGGAGGAATTTGTTGATGAACTGAACTCTGCTACTTGCCACATTAAATTTAAGCTGGTTTGTAGTGAGGAGAGTGTTGTTTTCCTTGACACCAGGGTACTTAAAAGTAACCAGGGTCTTGTAGTTGATCTACACAAGAAAGCAACGGACTGCAACACTCTTCTTCATTACAATAGTATGCATCCTGCATCCTTGATTAGGTTGCTCCCAAGGAGTCAACTTCTTAGAGTGAAAAGAATGGTCTCTGAAACAGGTCCTGTAGTACAGAGACTAGAAGAGATGGGTGACCGTTTTAAGGTTAGGGGTTATCCATTAGCCCTAATTTAGAAGGAGATTGAAAATGTGAAAGAAATCCCAAGATAAGATTTATTGCAACAGAAAGAGGTCAAAAAGAAAGAAAGGCCTAACAGGTTAATTTTTGTAAGTCAGTACTCCAAGTTGAGCAATAGAATAAATAGGATCATTTCTAAACACTGGCACATTTTAAAAACATATAACCCTAATGCACCTAAATTTAAAGAACCACCTATGCCCGCTTTTAAGAGGGGGAAAAATTTGAAAGATTTTTTGGTACATGCAGATATTGGTCCATCTAAGACAATGGTACAGAAACATATTGGTAGTAAGAATTTGGGCTGCTTCCCTTGCCTAGGTTGTTCAAACTGCAACAACATGATTAAGGGCTCTTTTTTTAGCCATTCTGGTACAGGTAAAAAATTTGAGATTAGGGGGCACTTTACATGCAACACAGATTTTGCTGTGTATTACATTAAATGTCCTTGTGGGTTGGGGTACGTGGGGGTAGACCACCCGCACAGTACGTGAAAGGATAACCCAACACAAGAGTAGCATTAGAACAAAAAAATTGGATGCTCCAGTGGCCAACCATTTTTTAACTGCAGGTCACAACCTAACCCAATTAAGGTTCCAAATAATAGAACAAGTGGGACACCTGAGGCGGGGTGGCAATAGAGCCAAAAGGCTTAAAATTAGGGAGGTCTATTGGATCAATAGATTGGACACCATGTACCCAAAAGGTATGAATAGGGAACTAGATTGGTCTCTATGTCTGTAATGTGCCTGGTCTATACATTATAGGAATATTTTAATATTTTTAAGATGTTTGAAATGCATTTTTGTACTTTGATTTATTAGGAGCAATATGTGTTTAACCTGACTTTTTATATTCTGTTAAAGCAATTTTTTTTATATGACCATTAGAGGGCGCTTTCATTCAGTATGTCATAGGTATTTAGTGGAATGGGTGTGGTTTACAGGTGTATTTAAGCTGTATGATTTCCAGGTGTAACTATGCATGATTAAGGACTAAGTCCGAAACGTTGCTGCTTGTTGGTCTGGCTATTCACATTGTGCATATTGCACGAATAAATCTGTTGGAAACTACTGGCTGATGCTGCTTCTTTTTTGTGACTCTATACTGTGTGGAGTACAGTGCAGTATTCCTGCAGCTTGCACACCTTGTTACTTTCAGGTGCTGTATGTTTGGTTTGTTTCACTTTTCAACAAGCCGTACTCAGATTGCAAGTATGTTTAAACTAAAATAGTATTTTATTCTTACTTCATTATATATGTTACCTTACTTAACTTAAAGGGACAGTCTAGTCAAAATTAAACTTTCATGATTCAGATAGGGAATGCAAATTTAAACAACTTTCCAATTCACTTTTATCATCAAATGTGCTTTGTTCTCTTGGTATTATTTGTTGAAAGCTAAACCTAAGTAGGCTCATATGCTAATTTCTAAAATCTTGAAGGCCGCCCCTTATTTCAATGCATTTGCCAGTTTTTCACAGCTAGAGGGCGTAAGTTCATATGTGCCATACAGATAACATTGTGACCCCACCTGTGGATTTACAAGTGAGAGGGCACTGATTGGCTAAATGAAAGTCTCAAAAGAACTGAAATAAGAGGGCAGTCTGAAAAGGCTTAGATACAAGGTAATCACAGAGGTAAAAAGTATATTCATATAACTGTGTTGGTTATGCAAAACAGGGGAATTGGTAATAAAGGGATTATCTATCTTTTTAAACAATAACAATTCTGGAGTAGACTGTCCCTTTAAAGGGACAGTCTAGTCAAAATTAATCTTTCATGATTCAGATAGGGTATGCAATTTTAAACAACTTTCCAATTGACTTTTAGTATTAAATTTTCTTTGTTCCCTTGATGGTATTTTTGAAAATCTAAACCTAGGTAGGCTCAAACTGATTTCTAAACTGTTGAAAATGGCCTCTTAGCTAAAAGCATTTTGAAAGTTTTTCACAGTTAGACAGTACTAGTTCATGTGTGTCATACAGATAACATTGTGCTCACTCCCGTGGCGTTATTTAGGAGTTTATAAAATATACAATATACGGTAGTGGGAGAGTAAAGTGTCAGACTCCTCAAAAAATTGTACCTGTATTACAGTAATAACCTTACATGAATAAAAAATTGATTTAAGAAGCGCTAAAAAAGCTAAAGACACAGGATTATCACAATTAATATGCACACATTTATTGTATACTCTTATTATTATTATTATCGGTTATTTGTAGAGCGCCAACAGATTCCGCAGCGCTATAAACAAAGGGGGAGTACAACAAAACAATTATAGGGATCAAATGGGTAGAGGGCCCTGCCAAGAGTTGCACTGTTGTAGTCAGCTCTTAAGAAGGTGATCTACAAACAGCTGGACTTTTAGGCTTATATGCTAAGGGGTTCAGGGGATAGCAATGAAGGAGAGGAACTGGTATTAGGAAAGGTTAGTGTAGGTTGTATGCGTCCCTGAACAGTAGAGTCTTTAGGGAGCACTTGAAGCTTTTAAAACTAGGGGAGATTCTTGTGGAGCAAGGCAGAGAGTTCCACAAGATGGGAGCCAGTCTGGAGAAGTCCTGTAAACGGGAGTGTGATGAGGTGACAAGAGAGGAGAGTAGGAGGTCATGAGCAGAGCAAAGGGGACGGGAGGGAGAGTATCTGGAGACAAGGTCTGAGATAAAGAGGGAGCAGTGCAGTTGAGGGCTTTGTATGTCAGATTGAGAGTTTTGTGTTTGATCCTAGAGGCAAGTTAAATCATAAATACTTATTTAGGAGTTTGTACTGATTGGCTAAACTGCATGTCCGTCAAAGCACTGAGATAAGAGGGCAGTCTGCAAAGGCTTAGATACAAGGTAATCACAGAGGTAAAAAGTATATTAATATAACTGTGTTGGTTATGCAAAACTGGGGAATGGGTAATAAAGGGACTAGCTATCTTTTTTAAACAATACAAATTCTGGTGTAGACTTTCGCTTTAATCGTACTATACCTTTTTGCCAATAACTTTCTGAATATACTTAAAGTATCTTGTATGAAATTTTTAAAATCAGCAAAGACGAGTTTATACAAAAACATTAGAGTCTATAAATCATTGCTCTAACTTCCTTATGTTTTTCAATCATCATACTCTTAGTTTATGATCAGAATACAGTTTTCTCTACTGTGAGAATGAGAGAGATCCTGACAGTGGCGTACTATGTCATTGTATAACGCCCTGATGGATGTATTCTGGGACTCAGTTGACCAATTGAATTGGTGATCTTGAACACACCTCTTTGTTGTAATATGGCACTAACTTTTGTTGTGACTTGACACTTATACACATTAATTAGCTATCATCAGTTTGTGCATGCCTTTATCTTCATCACCGTAGATATAGAGTGAGAATAATGTTGTAATTGATCGGTGAGGGATTACACAAGACATACTTTTACCGGTATACCATACTGGTCTGGAACGACCTGAGGGGCAGTATCCGGGATTGAATGGGCCAAATGGATTGGCGCTTTTTGACATACCCCTTTGTTATGACATGCTGTTAAGTCTCACATCCTTTTTTGTGGATGTACTATCACAGGTGTAAGTCAGTTTTATTATCCTTGTATTTCTATAACTATAGATAGGAAATGGCTACAATATTGTAGGCTATGTGGGTGCAATTCTGAGAGAGGCATCAGCAAACACTACTGATAAGCTGTGTTGATGTTCTGTTGATCTGGAATGCCCCAAAGGGCACGCTACAAACTTTTTAAATTTATTTTAAAGGAACAGGGAGGTATGGAGCAGCGGCACTACAGAAAAGGAGTTTGGGGGTGCGGGGGTGGTACAAAAAATAAATAAAAACAATTGTAAAAATTGGGTTTATAGGTACTGGCAGACAGCTGCCAGTACCTACGATGGCAGTAATTGTTAGAGGGGGAGGGTTAGAGAGCTGTTTGAGGGGGGATCAGGGAGGTTGTAGGGTTAGGGGGATCCTACACTACAGAAAAAAAATTATTTAAAAAAAAAATAATAAGATGGAGGGTGACCAGTGGGGGAGGGAAGAAAGCTGTTTGGGAGGGATCAGGAGGTGGGAAGTGTCAGGTGGGAGAGTAATCTCTACTCTAAAGCTAAAATTAACCTTACAAGTTTCCTAATTAACCCCTTCACTGCCGGGAATAATAGAAATGTGCACAGCTGCAATTAGTGGCCTTCTAATTACCCAAAAGCAATGGCAAAGCCATAAATGTCTGCTATTTCTGAAAAAAGGTAATCCCAGAGATTATTTTACAACCATTTGTGCCATGATTGCACAAGCAGCATGTAAATAATTTCAATAAAAACCCCAAAGTTTGTGAATAAATTAACAATTTTTTTTATTCGATCACATTTGCTGGTGAAATGGTGGCATGAAATATACCAAAATGGGCCTAGATCAATACCTTGGGTTGTCTTCTTAAAATATATATATTATTATTATTTTTTTTTTTTTTTTTTTTTTTTTGGTTTTCAAACGCTTTATTGAAAATTAAATCTAGTGATACATATAATTGGAGACGCAGCTCCTCATGGTAACATTTCAATCCCGTTATCATATTAAATTCTACAATTGTCTGATTCCACAAATTGTATTATACCAGTTTTAAACTAACACAGCATTCTTGAAAACCACTTTAAAACAAGGAAAAAAACATAAAAACGAAGAGAAACAACCATAAATCAAATCAAATGTCTTTTACAGCGAGTGGCCAGACCTTGGCAAAAATACCTAAGCTTATCATGAAAAAAATACATAACAACCATATTCATTCTGCATCTCCTATAAATACATATTTTCTTATTCAGTTTTTCTCTTAACCCTGAAATGAAAAGCCAATCTATTATGGCACCCTCTGGTGTCTCGGAAACTTCCACCCTTGCTCATATGCGAGAGTGAGACACTAGTTCCTAGTTTACATACAAAATCTCTACCTGGCGTTCCTCTCTCCATCTTATCAAAAGGTGTTGATATTCCAAGTTATCCACTAACTCTCTCCTACTTTTCCTTCCAAAATCAACATTCAACCTACCTTTCTATCTTCCCTTTTTTCTTTTTTACTACTATATGCGGGATTGTCGGAGGCCGAGGGGGGGGGGGGGAGAACATAAACGAGAGAAAAAAAAAAAAAAAAAATTCTTCTATTCATATCCAGTATGGATGTATTACCTTATCTCGTCACCCAATGTGTCGGCAGGATTCCTGCGACTACTAGATTTAGAAAAGGCACTGAGCTCTGTAACGGTTCCAGAAACTGCAACTGTAACTCCCTTGGCCAGTCTACAATATATTTTTCCCATTTGCGGAAGTATCTTTTGTAGTATTTCTCCCTACTTTTTAGATCCTGTCTTTCCACTATCATTTGAAATTTCATATTGTTTATAAACTCCTTCATGTTCGGCACCTCCCTATGTTTCCATTTCTGGAATATGAGACTACGTGTTGCCAGGATGGCCAAATTTGTAAGATTTTTATCTCCTATATTTTCCGTCTGATACAAAAAAAATATCTGTATTGCTTCCAAGTTTATTTTAACCGTTAAATATTTGTTGAGCCAGAACTGAATTTTTCTCCAGAATTGCTGTACTTTCGGACAGCTCCATAAACAATGCATCAGATCTGCTTTTACGTGATTACATTTATAGCAGCTTATTGGAGCTGTTCTATCCCAGCCACTAATTCTCTCTGGCGTCAAGTAAAAATTATTTATCAATTTTGCATGCGACTCCCGCCAACTAATTCTCTCCGTGGCTTCCTCCGCCCTTTTAATACTATCCAGTATATTCTCACTTTGTATGGAAGGGAAATATCTGAGAAATTTTTCCGTATTCAAATTTATTTGTCTGATTCCTAATCTCTGTATTATATTCTGATACCATATAGCTATGGACCGTTTTCCTGCTTGATATAGCTTTAAGCCTGGCTCGGTCACTGGCTGGCTCCAGTCCGCACCATATCTCTTGATATGAGTATCTACATAGTGTCTTATCTGAAGGTATGTATAGAAATGTTTAGCGGGTAAATTATATTCTGTCGCCAAACTCTCGAAGGTTCGTGTTGATCCCTCTGGTCCCAATATTATTTGTGAGAAGTATTTCAATCCCATGCCGTGCCATTCATGAAAGATCCTATTATTTAGCCCCGGTGAAAAATCTACGCACCCAACAATCGGTAGAAATGCTGACACTTGATATTCTTGGCCCACTATATCACAATATTTTTGCCATGCCCAAACTATACTGGTGAATGTTACTAAGTCCGCCACATTACTTGGTAAATTCCTACATGGGCAGTGCAATATTGCTTTCAGATTAAATGGTTTGACTATCTCTGTTTCTAATTTATTATAGGTAATGTATTCTGCCTCGGTCAACCAGTCTATTCCAAATTTAATCAAAGTTACATAATTATAATACCTGATATTAGGAAAGGCGAATCCGCCATGTTTTTTTGCGTAAGACAGTCTTTCAGTTGATATGCGTGCCTTCTGTTTGCCCCAGATAAATAATGAACACGCTCTATTATATTTGTCAATATCCTTCTTTTTAATCACTAATGGTAAATTTTGCATGCGAAATAATATTTTTGGAAAGAAGATTGTTTTTATCAGTATGATACGTGCAGATAATGACAGATAATACATATTCCACTTTCCTATTTCTGATTCCATATTATCGAATAGTTCTCTATAATTCAACTGGTACCATTCACCTGGGTTCCGTGAAATTTTGATCCCTAAATAACTAATATTCTGGACCTCTTTAAAAATTGTATTATGACTTGTCTTAGTTTTATTTATCCATAAAATTTCAGATTTCGCAGGGTTTATTTTGTAGCCGGTAAATGAGCTGAATACCTTGATAATCTGTAGGAGTTGTGGGATACAGGTACTTGTGTCATACAAAAAAAGTAAAATGTCGTCCGCATAGAGCGAGATCATCATTTTCTCTGCCCCTATCTTCAGTGGGGCTACTTTATGTCTAATGTATATGGCCAATGGTTCGAGTGCAATGTCGAACAATAAGGGGGAAAGTGGGCACCCTTGACGCGTCCCCCTTTCAAGAGTTATTGGTTTGGATAGTTCCCCAATAATTAGCAGCTGTGATTTCGGTGTCTTATAGATCAGTTTAATCAGGTCGAGCAGGGCACCGGTAAGGCCAAATTTCTCCAGAGCCTCAAAGAGGTGGTCCCATCCTATAGAATCAAATGCCTTTTCGGCGTCTATTGTTACTAATGCAATATCTTTATCTCCCCGTTCCCTTCTCTGCCTCGTGGTGCCCTGCCCGGCCCAAAAAAAATGCTCCACCGTTGTTAATGCCCGTCTCATATTACGTACAGAATTCCTTCCTGGTACAAACCCGACCTGATCTAAATGTATTAGATCTGGTATAACTTTTTTCAATCTATCCGCTATTATAGACATTAATATCTTGTAGTCATGATTTAACAATGAGATGGGGCGGTATGATGATAAATTTGTAGCATCTTTCCCTTTTTTCAATATTAATGATATAATTGCATCCGAAAAATAAGGTGATTTCATTTCTTTCTTAATAAAATAGCCGTTATATAACTTAGTTATCGTCCCTACTATTATTTCTGAAGTCATCTTATAGAATTCGGCCGAGAGGCCATCCGGCCCAGGAGCTTTTCCTGATTTGGCTTTTTGAATGGCTCTTGCCACCTCTCCTTCCAAAATTGGGGAATTAATCTGTTGTAGTGCCTCTGATGTTACTCTAGGAATTTTTATCTGCTCCCAAAATTGTTGCTTCATTTCTATGTTTATTTCCTCCTTCGAGTATAGCTTTTGGTAGAATTGAAAAAATGCTTCTTTAATTGCTGTAGGGCTAGTATATATATTCTTATTTTCCTTAATTGTGGAAATTATATTTTGTTTCTTGCGAAACTTAGTTATCTTAGCTAAATGTTTTGCCGAAACTCCCTGCAACCCTTGGAATCTCGCCCTACATTTTGCCTCTTCCTGTGCCCATTTTTCTTTCATAAATTGTTCCCTTTCTGTTTTTGCATATGCATATTTTTCCCAATTAACCCGGCTGGAGCCATTCAAATACCTCACATATGCTCTCCTAACTTGATTTGCTAACTGGATTTCTCTCGCCTTATTTTTACGGTTTAAATTGACCATATATGCCTTTATCTCGCCGCGTATGACCGCTTTACCTGCCTCCCACAAGATCTCCAGCTTATCTGTATAGTCTCTATTGAATGCGATATAGTCTTTCCACTTGTTTGCAACCCAGTTACTGAATTTTGAATTGTCTGACATATACCCCAGAAATCTGAAAGTGTTTGTCCTGAAGCTCAACCTATCATGGAGTGATATCCGAAAACTAATTATTGAATGATCCGATAATATTATTTCTTCTATGTGCGTCCGGATTTCGTGTTTTAAAAGATGTTCATCTATCAAGAACATATCTATTCTAGAAAAGCATCTATGTGCCTTAGATTCGCACGTATAAGATCGTTCATCTGGGTGTTGCAAGCGCCATATGTCGTGTACTTTAATAGTTTTTAAGAAATTACGAAAAATTCTTGCCTCCCGATGATATGCCTGTCTGCGACCCACCTTAGATCTGTCGCTATCAGGATATGTCGTTGTATTCATGTCGCCTGCTATTACCAGATTCTGGCCTAAATACGGTGTCAGTTCCTTTAATATCTGTTGCCAAAAATTTGCCTCAAATGTGTTGGGTGCGTATATATTACACAGAGTCCATATTTTCTCATCAATTTTGATTTGCATAATAATGAATCTACCCTGAGGATCCAATTTTAAATTTAGTATCTCATAATCTAAACTTCTATTCAATAATATAGCTACCCCACATTTCCGTGACACGCATGGGGTTGCAATGACCTCTGCCAGCCAATTAGTTCTTAATTTATCTATTTCAGTCGCTTTTAAGTGCAATTCTTGCAGGAATATGATGTCAGGCTTTTGCTTTTTCAGTAGTTTAAAAATGTTCTTACGCTTAATGGGGGAGGTTATCCCTCCCACATTCCATGATACACAATTAATTGTCATACTCATCCTTTCCTATTCTAGTAGATGTCAGAGAAAAAAAAAAAAAATATATAAGTGTAATCCCCCCCCCCCCCGGACCTCCCACTCCCCCACCCTCCACCTCTTCAACTGTTTCTCTGTTCCACAGTATCTTCTTTCTATATTCGTGCTGAACAATTGATACTCTATACTTCTATATTATTTTCAGCACAAAAAGCTTTTGCTTCGTCTACCGTGTTAAGTGCTGTAACTCCGTCCATCCCCAGCACTGTGATTTTAGCTGGGTATCTCATAGAGGCTCTCAGTCCAGCTTTTATCAGTGCTGAACAGTACGGTGCCATAGCACGCCGTTTCCCTGATGTCTCCACTGAGAAATCCTGAAAAATCAGGATTGGTTTGTCCCCTATAAGAAGTGTTCTGGTCTTTCTGTAATGATACATTATGCTGGCCTTATCCTGAAAATTCAAATATTTAATGATGAGCACTCTTGGCCTGGTGTTACTCTCTCTAGGTTGTCTTAGTGCTCCGATCCTATGTGCTCTCTCTACCAACAAACCCCCATTTACTGGTTGCATACCTAACAGGTTGGGTAGTGTCACTGCACCAAAGGTCAGTAGGTCTTCCTGTCCGTTAGTTTCGGGCAGCCCAACTACACGGATATTGCTCCGCCGTGACCTGTCCTCCAGATCTTCTAACTTTACCTGTAGTGCATTAATTTTTTCTGTGTGTTTATCCATTGTTAACCCTTGAGTGTTTAACTTGTCTTCTGCATCTGACACCCTATTTTCTACCTCCGTTAATCTGATCGAAAATTGTCTGATTTCCTGGGATAGCTCTGAGATCTCTTTTTTAACAATTTCAAATTGGGGCAATATAAGGTCTGCCAATTGATTTATTGTGAGCTGTGTTTCTAAATTTCTCTCTGGGCTCTGAACATTTGATTCTATATTACTAATTTCACTCTGCGCTTTCTGCTTTTTATCCCTTCTTGGTGGCATTGCTGGTGATTTGTTCTTCACGTTTGTGACATATTTTTCCATTTGTGCTATTAATTTGCTTTCCCCCTTGCACCTTCTTGTTTCTCACTTCCCTTTAAGAAAACTCACACCTACTGACAGGTTGTCCTATCACACTCTATTGTGTTATTTCCTCTCTATCTGTTCCCTTTCCTTATGATCTGGTGCCCTGCTGGATACTAGTGTTACTTCATACAGTCATGCATTTATGCTATTAATCTGCACACAATCTTAAAAAAAAAAAAAAAAAAAAAAAAGTATGAACTGTATTTCAGCCTTCAACTATAATCAATAACTGTTCAGGCTATTAGACGTTATACAAGGTTATATACATAAATGTACATATATAGCAATGATAATTTTCACTTCTTTACACCCTTTTTCAGAATACAGATACCTTAATCTATAGTCAGATTCTTAATCCGATTTGCTGTGTTACTTTTACCTAGACTTACCCATCCTCATACTCTGCATACCATCTTACACAGAATACCTAATAATTTAAAACATCAACAGTATAAGCTATGTCCAAGGACTATTCAATATATCAAATATTATTAGACTCTATTTCTGCGTTATAATTTTAGCTGAGCACTACAGCTACTGTGTCTGCTTTCCAAGCTGCACTTTACGCTTATGGAGTTAATCTTGTGCTGCACATGTAATCCCTTTACAGATATAGCATTTATAGTTTTTTTTTTTTTTCTCCCTTTTCTTTCAATGCAAGTACTTACTGTCTCATTGTATGTGTAGCAATTTTAACTTTCGTTTACCTGCACCTTTTACAATTGTCAGATATCAGGTATCCTAGAGGGTAGAAATAATACCCGGACAATCTACTATAATACTTCTGCCAGAAGTTCCCCTCAATGCTGATTACTTAGGGTCTGTCCTCTGATTCCTTATCTTAATTAGACACTACGGTTACCTAGTTTCTTCCCAGCCTATTCTTTACATCTACTGTCTATCACAGTAGCGCAATAAATCAGTTAGAGTCTGTACCTTGATTCTTTGTTATACCTAAACACTACTACCTCTGTAAACAAATACCTAAAATTTCCTTGCACATAAAACAATTGTAATTTTCATTTTGCATGCACCTTTTGCCGTTCAGAAATAACTTAAAAAAAAATGACAACATTAATCTGACATTCTATTCCAAATACTTTTAGCAGAATTTGAGCTTGCCCTTCCTGACAATATAGACACAATATTACAGAAAGCCTTAGCTGGTTAACTGTCCTGATTTAGGCAATATGTTTCAGCTATGCACAATGAGCGTCCATCAGCCAGATAGGGGTTTTTCCTTTTCCCCCTTATTCTTTCCCCCTTTTTTTTTTTTTAAAGCTCAGCAGAACTACAGTCCTTTTCTGCTAACTCCTTTGAAAAGCACCATATAGTTCATCCAAGGTAGAGATGCTACGTTAAATTCCACCTCCTCCTATCACCCTCATATTCCTTATATTTCTTTGAAAAATTCACACACCAGGCACAATACAGTCTATAGTGAGTACCCCCAGTATCTCCTATTAGTGCTGCTATAACTTGTCTCAGGACGCTTCTGCCTCAGTGTTCACGCTTTGTTCTGCTGAAATGTGGACCCCATACTTTTGCTCTTGTAGTAGCTATGCTTTTCAAAAAAAAGTCTAAGGAGGGGAGGTACTCAGTATGGGTATATTTATTAAAGATATCTACTGATTCCAACGTTCCAGGAACTACCGTTATGCACTTAATTGTATTTCCTTAAGAAACCACTGCCACCAGTCTAACCCTGGTTGATATAAAGTTCTGGGCCTCCCTTCTGCTCTGCTTGTCGTAGATGGCCCCCTAGGCCTAGACACAAGCCAAATTCAGCTTGTCCATGTTCAACAGACTTTCATATATACAGACTCTTGCGTACTTACCCCCCCATTGCTTCGCGGCCGGTCACTGGACGACTCTGTCTGGCACTTTGCCCCACCAGGGGGGTCTTTGGTATGAGTCCTCTGGAAGTTTTTCCCTTCAAGCAGTGTAGCTTTCCCCCACACTCTCGCTCGGTTGTTCCTCACTTCTGCGCCGTCAAGCCGCTATGACGTCATCATACCTGGCCGACTTACCGGTATGGGGGGGAATTAAAGTCGCTGTCCAGTCTGCGTTACAGGCGGCGACCACGACAGTCTCCTGACCCGGATCCTCCACTGCACCTCGGATCTCCACCTCTCGGTACTCAGGTCGGCCCAGAGTTGTCACCACAAACTATGCTGGCGGCAGCTTGCAGCTGTTCTCCGATTAGGTTTGTGTGAGCTATTTAGAGCTCCCTTTTGGCAGGTATTCTATGCCCAATTTATTTTTAAGGGTGAAATGGCTTCCTTCTACCACGCTTTACTGTCCCCCAGGCCGGGTAAATCTTTCGCCCCGGCAATAGGGCTTTCGTGGCGTGGGTATCAGGTGTTTGAATTAGCTCCGGATTCAAGGGAGCTCAGAGCAAGCACACCTTCCTCCTTGCTCCTCCCACAGGAAGTCCCCCAAGCGATCATTATTCTTTATTTATTTATAAAGCGCCAAACAGATTTCGCAGTGCTGCCCATGGGTACTAAGATAAAAGTACAATGGAGAAACAATACAATAAAAGACAAATTTTTCAGACAAATACAGGGGGGAATTGAGTGCCCTATTCCAGTGGGAACTTCCAATCTAGATGGGTAGGAGGCTGGGAAGCAGAAGGTGGGGAGGGCAAAGGTGAGAATGATATTAGTGAGGAGATAGATGAAGGTAACTGTAAGGTAAGTGAAATTCATTTATTACTGAGTCGGGGGGATAAGCTTCCCTGAACAAAAAGGTCTTTAGGGAGCGTTTAAAGGAGGACAGGTTAGGGGAAAGTCTGACAGCTTGAGGAAGTGCGTTCCAGAGGGTTGGTGCCGCACAAGAGAAGTCCTGTAGTCTAGTATGAGAGGAGGTGATGGTAGAGGACGCAAGGAGCAGGTGTTTGATCTTAGGGGTGCGGGCTGTAGTATATTTGTTGATGAGATGATCAGGCCCAAGTGGAGAGTGCAAAGTATAACATTTAAAATGTATTATAAACAATCAACATCCTATGTACACATATTATTACAAATTCATGGATCCATGAGAAGTTATAGACAATGGTAAATGATTTTAAAATAAATAAAACAATGTAAACCAATGTAAAAATATAAAATCAATGGGCAAATCGGATAACAATGATATAAAAATTTGTGATGGCAGTATAGGTGGCAACCTATAGTGGGGTATACGATAAATATAAGATTATAGTGATAAAAAGGTGGTAGAAAATCTTCTTTAATAGGTGAGTCTTCTTAGTTGTGAAAAAGTCTTAAAAATAAAGTTCATCGGTGATGTATTTAGTTGAAAAAATTCCCAAATAGTAACAAGTGAAAAAGTTGAGGTAGTTTGAAGTAAAAGATCTAAAAATAAAAATAAAAGTTCAAAGTGTGTCCAACCATAAAAAATGTATTCAAAGTGTGTCCAGCAGTTAAGAAATGTGAAAAAATAAAAAATCACAATAAAAGCATTGAGTGTGTATGACTGGAAATGATGTCACAGATCTTCTAATGATTATAAATAAGTGATCCCAAGGTAATATTAAAAAAATCCAAAACGATAACCTATAAAGAAACAGAGGAAAACAACATAGCGCAATAACGTCTTCACAATAATAATAGTGTAGGAATTAAGCTTACCAATCAGCCAATGCGTTTCGGCCCGTAATAGGCCTTTATCAAGACTGATTTCTAGAGTGGATTGGTAGCTTTATGTAGCCTAGGGACCGGAAGTGTTACATTGGTCCACTTCCGGTTTTAGTCAGGCAGAAATCGATTTATATAAAAATAATAACTATACAAATAGTTGAATACTCATCTCTAAATTATTGGTGTACATACATGACATAAGTAAAAAATAAGAAAATAATGCCTTTCGATCATCATTATATTATTTCTCCGTGTACTAGTGACGTCACTTCCGGTTGGGTCTCTCGGATCTTCAACCGTTCCGGTTTTCACTATTTTTATTAATATTGACTTTTCTATAAACAATTATCAGATTGTCAGGTTGTTGACTAAAATTTTAATAGATTTTGGTGTTTTCAATTGATAATATTAAATTAACCGGGTATCGTTATGTCCGTGATCCGGACCACCCGATTGGTCGTGACGTCAGAGAGGGCGTCTGAGGGGGGCGTTGTATTTACTCATGAAATAATCATTCCTTGTATATAGGTGCCTGGTCCCTTATAGTAAAAGTTGAACTTGAGTTGTAATAATTTAAATAATTTCAGTATCCTATTGCTAAATGTAATGCAAATAATTCATTCAAAGGATCGGGATTGCGGGATCTTTACATATCACATTATATATGTGATGATGACCATCTGATTGGTCTTAACCTCAAGGTGGATGTCCGGACTTAGGGGATATTCTTCCCCAAGGGTATAGGCATCTATGATATTTAATATGGAGGAGAGACCCTGTGTTACCTCCGTGATATAGATGGAGTGAATGAGGGACTGGATGGATCAGTTAATTTTCAGGAATCGTTACAAGTTTGTCAAAGATAAAAAATTAATTAAATTTTTTTTTTTATATACTTATTTCTGAAAAAAGCTCGTTAAATACCCCAAACAGACCTTTCAGTTACATTGTGTATGTATTAAGAATGTGACTCAATATCGTGAAATTGGGATACATATCCATATACTCAATCAAACCGGTCTTGTATCGCCATTTTGTTATGATAATAAATCAATATGACAATAAATCAATATATAGTGTCAGACCAGATATTTAATATAGAATGATATAGAGATTTACAAATCATTATTGGGAATGTATGTATATCCCTTCTGTGTATATGTATTTGTGTTTCTGATCATACATTAACGGCATGATGTGGGAGGTAGGTAAATTGATATTCTAAGAGGTTCCTGTATATGTCCTTTTTATTGAAGTATATTTCTATATTCTTGGGTTAACATAGAGATGTGTAAATTAATTGACAGAGGAATATATATACACCCATATGAATTTATGAGTGAAGATCTTATTTCTCTAGTATTGATTAGGTAAAGAGATTTTTTTCTCTAAACCATATATGCGTATAGTCTGTATATATAAACAATACAGAGATGAAGGTAAATCCCTAACTGTAGATGGATCTTCAGTGGACTAGGATACACACAATTGGTGGAATTTCATTAATACCAGACAGGCAAATTATCCTATATTCGAGGTGTCTGGTTATATTGTATGTGATATGTTATCTAGTAGATAGAGGAACGGCACGGTGGCTCTTATGCCAATTTTTAAAGAAAATGGATAGAGGAACGGCAATTTCTAAAGGAGATAGATAGTGAATGTCAATAGTTAGGTTTGGACCAGACTATTACTTCCATAGGTATTAGCTCAATTTCTTTCTGGGTTTATCCCAATATAAACTATCAGAAGGTGGTGTGTCCTTGGAAAAGGATAAATTTGAGATTCTAAGGTGAGGTTGGAAATAAAGAATATTTAAAAATATCAATTGTTTCTGATGTTTATAAGTAGGGCTATGATGAAACAGCCCGTAGGCGGCTGAGAAACGCGTCGCTGTGTTATTAAAGATTTTTACTTTTTTATACACTTGCTTGTGTGGTATTTTGACCCAATAACATGTTGTGGGGTTATATATAGCCCTCTCCCATAAAACGTTATACTACTGGAAGTCGAGGACTACTTGCTGTGGTTTGTCTACTGGGCGACTTGTGGTTCCAGCTTGCTGTTACTGCACCTGGAGGTGCTTTATCTCCTGTGAGTATACCCATTAGGGTTTTATTCTCCCTGGGCTCAAACAATACTAGGCCATGTTGGTTTGCCTCTCCCTTTTCTAGGCATAGGATCTAAGGCCTAATCCTTCAAGGAACACCGACTGGATCTATTTGGAGGTCTATCAGTGAGCTGGACTACTGTGAAGTTTCAGCCTGCTCCATTAGCACCATCTGGGTGCTCCATGTTTGTGAGTATATATAGTGCCTTCTGTACACTTATCTTTCTGTTTTGGTGGTACTGGGCCATTGTGGCGCCTCTGTGTTCTTCTATTTGTTGTTTCAGAAATAAGTATATAAAAAAAAAATTTAATTAATTTTTTATCTTTGACAAACATGTAACGATTCCTGAAAGTTAACTGATCCATCCAGTCCTCCTCCATATTAAATATCATAGGTGCATATCCCCTAAGTCCGGACGTCCACCTTGAAGTTAAGAACAATCAGATGGTCATCTGCACATATATAATGTGATATGTAAAGATCCCGCAATCCCGATCCTTTGAATGAATTATTTGCATTACATTTAGCAATAGGATACTGAAGTTACTTAAATTACTACAACTCAAGTTCAACTTTTACTATAAGGGACCAGGCACCTATATACAAGGAATGATTATTTCATGAGTAAATATAACGCCCCCCTCAGACGCCCTCTCTGACGTCACAACCAATCGGGTGGTCCGGATCACGGACATAACGATACCCAGTTAATTTAATATTATCAATTGAAAACACCAAAATCTATTAAAATTTTAGTCAATAAACAACCTGACAATTTGATAATTGTTTATAGAAAAGTCAATATTAATAAAAATAGTGAAAACCGGAACGGTTGAAGATCCGAGAGACCCAACCGGAAGTGACGTCACTAGTACACGGAGAAATAATATAATGATGATCGAAAAGGCATTATTTTCTTATTTTTTACTTATGTCATGTATGTACACCAATAATTTAGAGATGAGTATTCAACTATTTGTATAGTTATTATTTTTATATAAATCGACTTCTGCCTGACGAAAACCAGAAGTGGACCAATGTAACACTTCCGGTCCCTAGGCTACATAAAGCTACCAATCCACTCTAGAAATCAGTCTTGATAAAGGCCTATCACGGGCCGAAACGCGTTGGCTGATTGGTAAGCTTAATTCCTACACTATTATTATTGTGAAGACGTTATTGCGCTATGTTGTTTTCCTCTGTTTCTTTATAGGTTATCGTTTTGGATTTTTTTAATATTACTTTGGGATCACTTATTTATAATCATTAGAAGATCTGTGACATCATTTCCAGTCATACACACTCACTGCTTTTATTGTGATTTTATTGTGATTTTTTATTTTTTCACATTTCTTAACTGCTGGACACACTTTGAACAAATTTTTTATGGTTGGACACACTTTGAACTTTTATTTTTATTTTTAGATCTTTTACTTCAAACTACCTCAACTTTTTCACTTGTTACTATTTGGGAATTTTTTCAACTAAATACATCACCGATGAACTTTATTTTTAAGACTTTTTCACAACTAAGAAGACTCACCTATTAAAGAAGATTTTCTACCACCTTTTTATCACTATAATCTTATATTTATCGTATACCCCACTATAGGTTGCCACCTATACTGCCATCATGATTTTTTATATCATTGTTATCCGATTTGCCCAATGATTTTATATTTTTATATTTTTACATTGGTTTACATTGTTTTACATTATTTTAAAATCATTTACATTGTTATCCGATTTGCCCATTGATTTTATATTTTTACATTGGTTTACATTGTTTTACATTATTTTAAAATCATTTACATTGTCTATAACTTCTCATGGATCCATGAATTTGTAATAATATGTGTACATAGGATGCTGATTGTTTATAATAAATTTTATACTTTGCACTCTCCACCTGGGCCTGATCATCTTATCTTTTTTCCCCTCTGCCTCCGTAGTTAGGCGCCTGGGGGACTCCACACTATTAAATTATATATCACCCCGGTGGTATCTAGGTACCGCCACCCTCAGGCTATTAGGGGCTTGGTTGGCGCAGGGCCAGAACACCTTTCTATATTTGTTGATGAGTGAGGACAGGTAGGGTGGGGCAGCATTGGTGAGGGCTTTGTAGGTCAGGGTGAGAATTTTGAAAACTCTGCTGTGAATGGGGAGCCAGTGAAGGGACTCACAGAGAGGTGCAGCAGAAACAGAGCATCGGGAGAGGTGGATTAGCCTGGCGGATGCCTTTAGGATGGATTGAAGGGGAGAGAGGTGGGAGGGAGGCCAGTTAGTAAATTATTACAGTAGTCAAGTCGGGAAATTACCAAGGAGTGGATTAGCTGTTTAGTAGTAGTTTTGACAGGTAAAGAAAAAAAACAAGGCTATATTTCTGTTTAAATGGAGTGATAGCAAAAATGCTGAAAATTCTCCGGTATCTTGGGCAAGTTTTTCTCTGAAAGTCCAGGTAGTGAAGGGGTTAGGTGGAATGTAGTAGAGAGCACAATATAGACTGATTTGAAGGAATTAAAGTACTTGAACTTTGAATACCCATTGTGTAAACTGAAAAAACATATACCCTTTTGCAAGCTTTGGTTATCCTGCAAAGTCCCTGCTGCATTAGTTTGTGCAAAACTATTGATGCTGTCTAAATATCTCATTGTTTATTGAGGTTAATAAATGTAAGCACATTACTTAGGGGCAAATAATTGTAAGAGGGCATAGAATAAATAACAGTATTACACTATCCGGTTGTTTCTATTTTTATCTTTTAACTCATATGATCTACTGGCCTGGAGCCAAGAAGTGTTTTCTACCATACTACAAGTAGCATTGAAGCAGACCAGATAAACCTGGCAAGGAAAGGATTGTGGACTTCACGGCGGATTCAAAGAAGTGCCACTTGAGGCATCTAGTAAGTGTGCATTTTTCTCATAAGCACAATATAATGATATTTAGTGGGAGCACTCATCTGTTTTTTTAATTGAACTGTAAAAAACTACTGGGACCTGTGATTTATAAGCACCATTCCAACCCTTGTATTTTTAGTTCCCTAGGCTGACCACACAAAGTAGAAAAACATAATCACACTATGATATGGATTTAGACCACTTTGAATTACACCCAATAGTATTTAAATTTTTAATGATTCACCTTTCTAGATACTGCATATATATATATATATACAAATATATACTTGTATTATTGAACTTACATAGGTGAATAGCTTATTTTCATATAAGAAACGAGTAGAGACAGCGCCAAATATTACCTCAACTAAATAAACTCAGGCATGCTAACTTGTCTCTGGTAAATCAGTTTTACCATGGACTTGTAATATCAAAGTTGCGCTCAAGTGACACTTCTTATTGCGTGCACGCTATCATTAGTGCGCCACTTGTAATCTAGCCCAATGTGTGTCTTAAGATGGCTGCCCACACCAGTCTCTGCGTGAGAAAATATAAGAACATTACAACTGCTGGCCGGTGTGCCATGCAACCTTCACCAACCTCCATTTAAATTATCTGTAGCTCAAGTAAGCTACAGAATATGCATTTAGAAGCAAACAGAATCATCAAAATTCTTTATTTATTAATTCTACTACGTATAATACCTTACTGTACATTATCAAGCACAGATTATTAACCCCTTTAGGACCGATGACAGTCCTAAACCGTCATGACTTAAAACGAGCAGCGGGATCGATCAGAGATCGCTTCCGCCGAAATACCGCTGTTACTATCTGCCAGGCATGTGAGGTAGATAGTAACAGCCAATTATTATGTTTGTGACAGTGTTACAATGTCACTATTGATAAATTTTAAAAATATATATTTTGAAACAGCAATGTCCTACTTGTACTTATAGCCCTATAACTTGCAAAAAAAAACATGTAAACACTGGGTGTTTTTAAACTCAGGACAAAATTTTGAATCTATTTAGCAGTTTTTTTCATTAGCTTTTGAAGATGAATAAAAGTTTTTTCAATTAAAATTGACTTTTTTTTCTTCAATTTTTTACCATATTTTATTATTTTTTTAAAAGTAAATTATATGACATGATACAAATAATGGTATGTAAAGAAAGCCCTTGTCCTGAAAAAAAAAACCAATATATAATTTGTATGGGAACAGTAAACAAGAGGAAAATTACAGCTAAACACAAACACCACAAAAGTGTTAAAACAGCCCTGGTCCTTAAGGGGTTAAATATTAAAAAGTAGTCTGTTTTTTTCAGGAGACCAAAAAGGAATCACAACCCCTTGATAGGGCTCTAAATTTGATTTCATTAGGGTGTATCCTAGGGCAAGAGTAACTAAATTATGTGTTGAGTGTGTTTGCTTCTATTACTTACAAGAGTGGATGGTGAATTCAAGGGACTCCTGATGTTCCTTCTCCCAAAATAGGGTCTAAACTTTGATATCTTTGGATTTTGCTCTGTGAGAGGTACCCTACTATAGTAGTCACTAAATGAAACAATGCATAGATTTTTTTTAGGACAGCTTTTTACATGATAAATGTACTTCGATTTAATCAAATATGAGATTGGATAAATGTAGTGGATTTATTGGAATCCTGAGAGGTCCTACAACTATCACCTAGGATAGAGTTCTAACTATGATGTCATTGGTGTTGTAGACACTGAGGCCCTGATATTCAAAGATTCTCCAGCTTAGAGAGAAATTGTAGTTCAGACTTCACAAAGGCTGAACTCACTGAATTTTCAAAAGAAAAAGGGCAGAACTCTTCAGCACTGTGAGATCTCTCTCATTTATGTAGGTGAAGCAGAGACAAGCCCAGTGTAATATAGCACAGCATTATATGAGAGTTTTGTAACACTTTTTTTTGTGCATTGTATTTTATATTACAATACATTTCAGATTGGGTCCTTTCCGTATTATTGCATTTAGGCTTTGCACTTTCTCATTTGTATTTAAATTTTGATCTAGCAGTGATTATACACATTCTGATTATGCTTTGAAAGTTTGTGTTATTTTTATGTATCTTTTAGAAATTACATTGCACTTTGTGAAATTTTGTAAGCATTTTAAACAAGCTGGTCTCAATGATTTGTCTCGTTGGCTGTATGCAGGTAAAGTTTGCTCAAAATTCACAATACACTTATTTTAACTAAAATAAATTATAGACAAAGGCAAGTAAAACATTTAAGTTTAATTTGGAATTGATGCAAACAGAGCCTTTAGATCAGCCCCAGGGGTTCTCCAGTTACCTTCTCTCTCCAGTGTGACATTTTGTATCCCAGAGAGCTTCATTACTTTCTGTGGCCGGCATCTCTCCTCTCTCTGGGATTTCCACGTTCCTCTCCTTTTCTTAGAAAATTCTTATCACATCTATCTAAAACAAGAAAATGCAATGTTTTGGGGTACAATGGGTTTTATTGCTTACATTTAGGTAAAACAGAGACAAAAACTTGTTATAGCCATCCTTTTGAAGCTGGAGATGTACCTTGCTAACCCCAAGGTATTTCCAGAGCCTAATGCCAGCCTTTAAGAGCAATAAAACTTGACATAGATGATTAACAGGGTGTCACTAATAAAAGAACTGAGGTCATTAACAGTACAGCTAGCTTTGTAAAGAAATAACTGTATTGAACTACCTTGCAGGTAAATTAAGTGCGCCTGTGCAAAAGTTATGCTATTGGAATAAATTCAGGATTTGCTGTAATTTAGAATGTAAATTCATAAAAGCTGGGGGTGGATTATTTTACTCCCAACTAACTCAGATGGGCTGGCTTTGCAACCTTATCTATTTTTTTATGAATATAGTGGGGAATATTTACACAAAATGTGTAATTTCCTGGAGAGCAAGTGTGTGAGTGTGTGGCCCAGGATTCAAACCTCAATGCTACTTGAGTGAGAAAAATGTTACATTTGCTGGACTGTGAGTAGACTGTATAGGCTTTTTGTTTAAATCCCTTTTCTTTTAAAAACTGTAATTGCAACATGCCTCTTTTTATATTTTTCTAACATTTTAATTCATGTTAATTAAAGTGATGGTAGATTTCAGACTGTAAGAATGTTGCAATGAAGATATATTAGTGTACAAGCAAAACTGCATAATCATTTTAAAAAAGGGTGTGTATATATATATATATACACTGCTCAAAAAAATAAAGGGAACACTAAAATAACACATCCTAGATCTGAATGAATAAAATATTCTAATTAAATACTTTGTTCTTTACATAGTTGAATGTGCTGACAACAAAATCACACAAAAATTAAAAAATGGAAATCAAAATTTTCAACCCATGGAGGTCTGGATTTGGAGTCACACTCAAAATTAAAGTGGAAAAACACACTACAGGCAGATCCAACTTTGATGTAATGTCCTTAAAACAAGTCAAAATGAGGCTCAGTAGTGTGTGTGGCCTCCACGTGCCTGTATGACCTCCCTACAACGCCTGTGCATGCTCCTGATGAGGTGGCGGATGGTCTCCTGAGGGATCTCCTCCCAGACCTGGACTAAAGCATCCACCAACTCCTGGACAGTCTGTGGTGCAAAGTGAAGTTGGTGGATGGAGCGAGACATGATGTCCCAGATGTGCTCAATTGGATTCAGGTCTGGGGAACGGGAGGGCCAGTCCATAGCATCAATGCCTTCATCTTGCAGGAACTGCTGACACACTCCAGCCACATGAGGTCTAGCATTGTCTTGCATTAGGAGGAACCCAGGGCCAACCGCACCAGCATATGGTCTCACAAGGGGTCTGAGGATCTCATCTTGATACCTAATGGCAGTCAGGCTACCTCTGGCGAGCACATGGAGGGCTGTTCGGCCCCTCTAAGAAATGCCACCCCACACCATTACTGACCCACTGCCAAACTGGCCCTGCTGGAGGATGTTGCAGGCAGCAGAACGTTCTCCACGGCGTCTCCAGACTGTCACGTCTGTCAAATGTGCTCAGTGTGCCCCTGCTTTCATCTGTGAAGAGCACAGGGCGCCAGTGGCGAATTTGCCAATCTTGGTGTTCTCTGGCAAATGTCAAACGTCCTGCACGGTGTTGGACTGTAAACACAACCCCCACCTGTTGACGTTGGGTCCTCATACCACCTTCATGGAGTCTGTTTCTGACCGTTTGAGCAGACACATGCACATTTGTGGCCTGCTGGAGGTCATTTTGCAGGGCTCTGGCAGTGCTCCTCCTTGCACAAAGGCGGAGGTAGCGGTCCTGCTGCTGGGTTGTTGCCCTCCTACGGCCTCCTCCACGTCTCCTGATGTACTGGCCTGTCTCCTGGTAGCGCCTCCATGCTCTGGACACTACGCTGACAGACAAAGCAATCCTTCTTGCCACAGCTCGCACTGATGTGCCATCCTGGATGAGCTGCACTACCTGAGCCACTTGTGTGGGTTGTAGACTCCGTCTCATGCTACCACTAGAGTGCAAGCACCACCAGCATTCAAAAGTGACCATAACATCAGCCAGAAAGCATAGGAACTGAGAAGTGGTCTGTGGTCACCACCTGCAGAACCACTCCTTTATTGGGGGTGTCTTGCTAATTGCCTATAATTTCCACCTGTTGTCTATCCCATTTGCACAACAGCATGTGAAATTGATTGTCACTCAGTGTTGCTTCCTAAGTGGACAGTTTGATTTCACAGAAGTGTGATTGACTTGGAGATACATTGTGTTGTTTAAGTGTTCCCTTTATTTTTTTTGAGCAGTATATATATATATATATATATATATATATATATATATATATATATATGTATAGAAAGAGAGAAATATCAATATGAAAGTAGAGGCGCTCAGCTATACTGTATACGTTATAAGTCCAAATATATAAAAAAATAGTCTTTGTTGGTGAATTTCATCACAAATGTAGATTCAATTGAGAAATTTCTGCTTACCAGCTGTTACCTCAATCATATGAGGTAAGAGATGTGCCCCGGTTTAAAGGTGATTCACTGAGATGGTTCTTCTGTGTCCTGGTGATGTTCCTGGAAACCTGTTGTTAGAATGGGTCCCTCCGTTCTGATTCTTTATAGAAATAAAGATCCTGGACTCTCTTTAGGTAGGATGTAGACTGTAATCCGTCTGTTATATCTTTCTTCAATGGTGGTAGGAATGCTTAATTCTTATCCTTTAGGAGGAGGTGCCTTTTGGTGGTGAGAATCTCCTTTCTCTCAGGATGCAGTCAAGATGTTGTTCATAGAAAGAAAACAGAAGCACATAGCAGAATATTGTTTCGACACAATAAAAATATTTATTCAATAATAATATGCGCTTACATTAAAAACCCTCAATCAATATGAGGTAAGTGAGAAACATGTATACAACATGAATGGCTGTGTCCTTGGTTGTGGTGGGAGTAGCAGTGGTATAAGGATCCAGGTGCTTGGTAATTAGACACTCGTCCTTAGTAAAAAGTCACTTAGTTCAAAACACCAGGGGTGTATACAAAATTAACTCAGATGTAATGTGTGCCTTCAGGCATATAATATGACCAATATGTATAAATGGAGGGGCTAAATGAGTGTGCCCACAGTTTGCACTGTATGAATGAGGCTGCAATAAATAAGAGATGTGACCTATGGTCTGTGGTACACGAGACAGGAGTGTCTGGGACCTATTAAAAGGTAACAAGTTTTATGCACTCCCTTTCTCTATGAGTTCTTATATAGTCAGCTGTTAAGCGATGTTATATCAACGGGACCACTTGATTATCCCAATTAAATGAAATAAATTTCAGGGCTGTGAACAAACAGCTGTTGTATAACAGTGAAATTAGTGATGTCTGCCCATATACAGAATTGCGACAATCAAAGTTACGGCAGAGATAAATGACAGTCAAATGTGTAAAAGTGCCAACAGGAGTAGTACAACTAAAACTCAAATTACTGAGCGCATTCAACTACTGAGTACTTTTAAAACGTTTACAGTTTATAAAATCACATGCAGGTATAAAAAAAGCAACACGTTAAAAATGATTTGGCATCAAATGTGATAGGAAGTAGTTAGGCCCTGTCCGCCCACTGTAGAGAACCTTACGCGTTTCGAAGTCTAGCGTGACTTCTTCTTCAGAGGTAAAGTGAGTGGACAGGTAAATGGAGCTCCTTTTCTAGGGTCCGTGAAGTGGGCGTTGTTTGCTGAGGGCCTACGTGAATATGCGTAGCGTGGCAATCGTGTCTACGCTGACCGTAGTCAAGATGATGTCATGGCGTATTGGACGTAAGTAACGTCTAGTATACCTTTCATTGTTAGGTTGTTATGGTAACAACGCTGCTTTATACACAAGCGTGTAGCGGATACTTATTTCTATATATTGGGCTTTATTACTTGTTAATGTATACGACCTGCACAGGCTAACAAAATAACTCAGTGGTACCCTTAGGTGATTGATGTCAGAACTGTTAAATAATCGTACTTATTAATTAGAAAGTACGATAAGGGAAGGGTGCCATTAAAAGTTAGGAATATAAGAATATGTTAGCTAATACAATTGTAGATATATTGTATGTAGAACGACTTAGTTGATGCAAAGAGAGGGATCAATTATTGAACTTATGTCTTGCATTGTATTGAAATAGGGACTTTCAAATATTTCTGATCATTAAAAATATATATAACTGTGGGTGAGTATATAGTGATGCTAAGAATAGACATGTAACAGTATTAATTTAAAAAAGGATGCAAAAAGACAACTGAGTGCTAGTTGTTCTAATGTCGGTGTGTTTTGTTTTTTTAAAAAGTTTTTTGTATACATGTATAAAGAGTTTTCATTGTTTTTCTTTTTTGTGTGTATGTCAAGGTATAAAAAGGCTGCCAGGTCAATGTCTGCATTAAGACCCTCTGGACTCATTGTTCCCATGTAATGGATCCAGTAGGTCTCTCTTTGTCTTAGTAGTTGAAACCTATCACCCCCTCTCTTGGGGATGGAAACCTGTTCTAAGATTGTACCTTTAATAGTTTGTGGATCCATATTGTGTACCTTTCTGTAATGTTTAGATAAATTATGTCCTTTATATCCTGATTCAATATTTTTCAGGTGTTCTAATAGCCTGATCTTGTATGGGCGTTTAGTGCGGCCTATATATTGGAGGTGGCACGGGCATTCCAACAGGTAGACAACAAAAGTACTTTTACAGTTGGTTAGGGCATTAATTGTTCACTTTTTTTGTGGGAAAGTATTGGAATATACTTATTTACTTGGCTTATTATTATAAGCATGCTCGCACCCTTTACAGTTGGCACCATTAAACTTAAAAAAACCTTTCGTATTTGAGGTGAGCCAATTAGATTTGGAGGTTGTGTCCTTTAATCTTGTAGGGGCCAAGATTTGTTTTAAGCAAGTGTTTTTCCTAAAGGTAATCTTAGGGGTTGGTCCTATACTATTTTTAAGTAGTTTGTCCTGTTCCAATATTGGACAGTATTTTCTAAGGATTTTCTTTATTTCCGGTGCTGCCTCGTTATAAGTAGTTACCATACCTATTGTATTTTGTCTTGTTACCTTTTAATAGGTCCCAGACACTCCTGTCTCGTGTACCACAGACCATAGGTCACATCTCTTATATATAGCAGCCTCATTCATACAGTGCAAACTGTGAACACTGTGGGCACACTCATTTAGCCCCTCCATTTATACATATTGGTCATATTATATGCCTGAAGGCACACATTACATCTGAGTTAATTTTGTATACACCCCTGGTGTTTTGAACTAAGTGACTTTTTACTAAGGACGAGTGTCTAATTACCAAGCACCTGGATCCTTATACCACTGCTACTCCCACCACAACCAAGGACACAGCCATTCATGTTGTATACATGTTTCTCACTTACCTCATATTGATTGAGGGTTTTTAATGTAAGCGCTTATTATTATTGAATAAATATTTTTATTGTGTCAAAACAATATTCTGCTATGTGCTTCTGTTTTCTTTCTATGAACATCTTGACTGCATCCTGAGAGAAAGGAGATTCTCACCACCAAAAGGCACCTCCTCCTAAAGGATAAGAATTAAGCATTCCTACCACCATTGAAGAAAGATATAACAGACGGATTACAGTCTACATCCTACCTAAAGAGAGTCCAGGATCTTCATTTCTTTAAAGAATCAGAACGGAGGGACCCATTCTAACAACAGGTTTCCAGGAACATCACCAGGACACAGAAGAACCATCTCAGTGAATCACCTTTAAACCGGGGCACATCTCTTACCTCATATGATTGAGGTTACAGCTGGTAAGCAGAAATTTCTCAATTGAATCTACATTTGTGATGAAATTCACCAACAAAGACTAATTTTTTATATATTTGGACTTATAACGTATACAGTATAGCTGAGCGCCTCTACTTTCATATTGATATTTCTCTCTTTCTATACATACTCTACAGAGTCAGGGGTACTCTGTTTCAATATAGAGGCAGCATGCCATCTTATACCAAGTTTGATCACACTCAGACTACCTATAGGCATCATCATTTAGGAATACTTTACATCCTTCTGATAGCCTTTTTCCCGTGATTAGATATATATATCATTGACACATCCTAGATTTTAGCGCAGGTGACCTCTTTCTCTTACACACACATATATATATATATATATATATATATATATATATATATATATATATACACACACACACACACACAGGTATATATTATAAAAAAACATTTATAATCCTACTAGGTATGTTCTGTTCTTCCACCCCCCTTAATTTCCTCTTTTGGCTGGGCTGTGACATAGATAGCAGTCCCACACACTCTCAAAGGCTTCCTAAGGGCTTTCAAAGGACTGGACTGCAAGAGTGTCATATGACACACACACTGATTGGATGTTGATTGGAATTGGAGTTCATCCCAGTGGGCTGTGATATCCCTTTAAGACTTTCTGACTATCAGCACTTCCTCCTATTTAAGGAAGTGCTTCTCCATTACTCAGTGCCTGAAAATTAAAGTGGATTCTCTCATCCTGTGCTACTGCTCATTTCAAGCAGTTTATTTTTCCCTTTCAGGTCTAAAGTATTTTATATTTTTGAAGGCTGATTATAACTCAAAGTTTGCTGCACTTCTTTCCCGATTCCTTTTTGGACAATTACTTCTAATCATATTCCTACGCTTCCGGAACTCAATCACTCTCAGCTGAAGCCGCACTCACACATGCCGCTACCGGACGCCGCTCTCTAATATTCTCCGGTTTAGTATTTTCTCTGCTGCTAATACCGCTCTCGACGCTTCACCATCATTCCTGGGGAAATCTGGTCTTATCACCACGCTGGTATTGGTATCGTATTGTACACAAAGTTTAAGGTTTACAAATATAACGCTAAGTGTCATTACTTACCTGAGCTGTATTTTCACTAAATTAACCTCCTCCTTGCTGCTCAATATTGCGTGTGTGTTGGATCATTGTATATATATTTTAGAGTGTTTGTGTGAGTGCGTGAAACTAAAGGAAAGTTACTTGAACATTACTTTACTAAGATTTGAACTTTATCAACTCATTTCATATCCTGAATATAAAGGAATTTTTCTCATTTTTTCTTTTGATCATAAACGAATCATTGTTTATATATTAGAAACTTAATAAGTTTCTCACATAAGAATTACTATTATCATTCATAGAGGTATAGTCCATACTTTTCATTTCAATTACTAAAAGTAAATGCTCACCTTGTGCATGCGAGTATATTAAGTTATATATACTTGCTGTTTTCAAGAATAGAGCTACATTTCCTTTATTTTATTTTTTCTCTAAAGTTTGTGAGACAAATTTATCACACATATCACATGGGCCGACATAACATTGTAATAGAAGCATTACTAAAGGCACAGATTTAACCCTTTTCATAGATTAAAAGAAGGGCAGATATACTTTTTAAAGGCAAAGGTTACATCTATGGCATTTGATTAACTAAAGTTTACCATCACTTTAAAGAGACTGTCAATAATATTACTGTGTTTTTTTAGATTGATTTTTGCTACATTGTGTTTTGGGATTTTTAATCTGTTAGTCTGGGTTTTTCCTAAGGATTTCCCATTTAATAATCTTAAAGTGGTGGCAGCATTTAGAGTTATAGATGCAGACAGTGGGTGGTGATAAAAGGGATGTTAGTACTTTCTGCAGCTAGATAGTGTTTTGTTAACCATTTCAACCTCGTATCTCAGTTACTGCCTCAACTGCACAGTCTGATCAGGAGAGGTGATCATGGAAATGGAATAAATTTGGGTTACTGTATGAGACTTCAAGAATGCCTAAATAAGCATAAGGCTATTGTACGTTTATAGTAAATATAGGCAGGCTTGTAGGTAGGCCTGTCAAAAATAATCGTTTTGACGATGCATCGCGATGCGGCATGAAACGATTCTGCATCGGTGCGCTGAGACGCGATAATCGATTAACGTTACCCACGTGACCAGCCTCCAGGACAAGTAACAGAAAGTGCGCGAAAGTGCGCGGTACATCGTTTTGACGCCACTGACGTCACGTCACCCAATAAAGCAACATGGGCGCTCCATGGGCGGTCTCTGGAAGTGCCGAAGTTACGCAGTAGGAGCAAAGCAGGAGTGTGTTGCCTGAGATTGATGATGGTGAATGTGATGACGATTCCGACTCCGAGTATACACGGCGGTATACAGCTACACGGCGGGCTCATTTTTATTTTGTGGGAGACAGAGGAGGAGACCTATGGTGAGAATTAGACTAACTAACTGTTTAGTTACCAAAACGTTGTACATGTTGCCAATGCCATGCCATAATTGCCATTGCCATGCCTGCCTATTGCCTCAACTGCCTACTACTTGCCATAGGTAAACTAATTATTAACTTAAAGAGCAAATCAATAAGGGGTACACATTTATTACACAATAAGGGGTACAATTAAATACTTGCCTTATTTACTTAACGTAGTATGTACTACTAATACTGCTGAGCTGACTGAGGCTCAGGCTGCTGCATAATTAATTGCTGCATTATTGAATAATATTGCATATATAAAAAATGTATTATAAATAAATATAGTATACTATTATTGTCTAATGTCTCTATTAGTCTAATCTGTATCTAATCTGTATCTATCTATATCTACATGTTTTTCACATGGATGGATGGCCTGGTCTGAAGTTCTAATATTTTAATAATATACACTTTTTATATATAATAATAGTAATTATTTTTTTAATAATACATTTTATATATGCAATTTAATATGCAATGCAATTGCATGCATGTGCTGACTGAGTGCTCTCTTAAAAGATGCCAATCCGAAGAACCCAATCCTTGTTTTTATTTTATAAGTTAACAAAACTTAACAAGGCTAAAAGCTGCATTTTTTAAACATACTAAACTAAAGGCCATAAAACCCATTTTGTGATTCAAGAAAGTGCATGCAATTTTAAACAACTTTCCCTATTATATAATTCCGATTATCCTAATATTTTGAAGGTATAATCTAGATTTTATTAAAGACACAGAGACAAGTATTTTTGCATTCTCTCTTTTTACTACTCAATGCAGCTTTTAAAAGTAACAGGATGACATAAACAAACATATTAAAACAGCATAGAAAACAGATAACCACAATAAGTAGCTAGAGATAGAGCTAACTTATAACTCCAAGAAAAAAGTGACCAATCAGAGAAAGAATAGTGACCATAAACTGTCCAATGAGCATCCAAACTTCCTCTTTCTTGACTGATGCTCACCAATGGAAAAATTTTTAGAACTAGTAACAGTCCAAAAAGTCCTAAACAGAACAAAACATATGTATAACAGTTGAAAGTTTGATTGAAGAAAAACTTGTGGGATAAGAACTTGATTGCAGAAGATGACTTGGATTTAAGGGTACTTGCAAGGTGAAAATCCTCTTGAACAGAAGGTACAAATCCCGATTTAAGGAAAGGATTTCTTTCAGATGGAAACTGTCAAAATAAGAAAAAATAAGTAATAATAACAATATAACAATCCTTAAAGGGAGGGTATCAAACACAATTGAGGTGGGAAAATACTCGTCTCTGTGTCTTTAATAAAATCTAGATTATACCTTCAAAATATTAGGATAATCGGAATTTTATTACAAGACCAGAGACTCTTATTTTTGCAAGTTTGAAGCACATCAATCCTATCATAAACCATTTAAGAAAATAAGTTAAGTGAGGCATGTTGAATGGGTCTGAAATAGAATTGTTTAAAAGTAGAGTCTGAAGACCAATCTGCCGCATACAAAATCCGCTGAAGCGGAGCAGACTTCAAAAAGGCTTTAGAAGCAGCAGAACCTCTAACTGAATGGGCTGAGAAAGAAATATCGATCCCAGCTTCTTTCATGACCCATTTAACCCATCTCGCTATGGAAGTAGAGGATACAGCAGCATGAGGGGGAATAAAGGAAATTAAAAGTTGGTTATTAGAAGGTTTTCTAAAAGGTAAAGTTCTGGATTCATAAGATTTCAAACATTCAACCACACAAAGGGAAGGTTTAGAAGGAAGGTAAGGGTAAAAGATAGATGTGGAAAGGGTTTTAGTTCTTCGTGAAATGAAGAAGGTAACACCCTCCGGAGAGAAGCGTTTAGCATTCCAATCTAGGGCTTTAACGTCAGAAACTCTTCTGAAAGAAATTAGGCAAAGAAGAGTGGAGAGTTTAGCTGTGAGTTGTTTAAAAGATAATGAGGCATTATGTGGCCAGGACTTAAAAAGGGAAGTCCACATCCCAGAAAAATTCATGTTTAGGAACTGGAGGTCGTTTTAGTCTCATGGCTTTGAGGATTCTACAAACTAAAGGATGTTTACCTACAGGAACATTATTAACCAAAATATGTCTAGCAGAAATAGCTGAGCGATGGACATTGATGGTTCTATATGCTAAACCTAAATCAAAAAAGGTGTGATAAATAATTAATAATGTCAGTTAAATCTGAAGAAATGGGATCCAGATTCCTTTGCAAGCACCAGCTAGACCATTTAGACCAAGCGGCAAAGTAGCATCTACGAGTGCCCGGGCCCAAGATTCCTGAAAGAGGGATCTTGCTCCAGCCGAAAGGCCTCGGAGAGCCCAGGGTCCCCTGAGATCGTCCATGCTACCAGGAGAAGAGAACCTTGAAGGACTAGATCGTGATAATTGCCCTCTGGATCCGTAAGAAGATGGGGAAGACAAGGAAGAAGAATCGGGAGATCGATGGACATTTCCAGAAGGGATGGATACCATGACTGTGTCGGCCAAAGAGGGGTCACAATCATTAGACGAAGGAGATCCCTGCGGACAATTGAAATTGTCCTCGGGATCATCGAGAATGGAGGAAACGCGTAGACCCCCAGACGCGGCCATGGATGGAGAAAAGCATCTATGGCAGCTGCTTCCGGATCTGGACGCCAGCTGAAATAAGGAAGGATTTGAAAATTGGTCCTGGATGCGAAAAGATCCAAACAAAAGGGACCCCTGAGAGATTGGAGAGAGAGAAAAAGACTCCTGTCCAATTTCCAATCGC
Organism: Bombina bombina; assembly: GCF_027579735.1. NCBI lineage: Eukaryota > Metazoa > Chordata > Amphibia > Anura > Bombinatoridae > Bombina > Bombina bombina. The sequence continues at coordinate 1,057,719,324 of NC_069502.1, read as the reverse complement.
TGAAATCCGTCAAATGACGAGATCCCCAGTCCGCCATTGTATTCGATTGTCCTGGAATATATTCTGCTCTGACTGAAATGTTCCTGTCCAAACAAAGATGGATAAAATCTTTGGTGATATTGGACAGATCCCTGGACTTGGTGCCTCCCAAACGATTGAGATACTGCACCGCAGATATATTGTCCATGTGCAGTAAAATAGAAACTGGATAAGAAGACTTTGCAAAACTCTTGACTGCAAACGAGCCAGCCAATAATTCTAAACAATTTATATGAAAGCGTTTTTCTTCCAGAGTCCATTTGCCACCTGTGATGGAAGGACCGCAACGAGCTCCCCAGCCTGAAAGGCTGGCATCGGATTCGATGATGAAATCCGGAGTTTTGCCAAAAATGGCTCTGCCGTTCCAGGCCTCTAAATGTGAAAGCCACCAAGAAAGTTCTTCTTTCGCTTCTGGAGATATGGGAATCAAATGAGAGTAGGAAAAACCTTTTCTCAAATGAAGGATTTTCAATCTTTGAAGTTCGCGATAATGAAGAGGGGCAGGAAAAATAGCCTGAATAGAGGATAAAAGTAACCCTACTATCCTGGCTATAGTTCTGATGGGGACTGAATCTTTGGATAAAGTTTTGGAAATCTCTTTCTTTATATTCTTCACTTTGTCTAATGGGAGACTCAAAGTGGAAAGGATTGTATCTATCTTGAAACCTAAAAAGATTAAAGATTTGGTAGGAACCAGAACTGATTTCTGTTTGTTTACTATGAAACCTAGAGATTCCAAAAGGGAAACTGTTGAAAACAGATGGTTTTGGAGTGAGAGAAAATTCTGGTCCATAATAAGTATGTCGTCCAAATAAATAATTAGACGGACACCTCGAAGTCTCAACCAAGCTATTACAGGTTTGAGTAATTTTGTGAAAATCCAAGGAGCAGAGGATAGGCCGAAAGGAAGACAGGTGAAATTCCAAAACTGATCTTCCCAACGGAAGGTTAAAAATTTCCAGTGCTCTTGAGCGATTGGTACGGTTAAATAGGCGTCTGTGAGATCTAAACGAACCAATCGTTTTCCCTTAGGCATTCTCTAAATAAATGAATGCCTTCCATCTTGAAATGATGGTAAACAACGTAAGCATTTAAAGATTTTAGATTTATAACTGGTCTGAATTGGTTGTTTTTCTTTTTGACAAGAAAAAGATTGCTTAAATAACAATCTTGAGGATGATGGACCGGAAGAATAGCTTTTTTGGAAGAAAGGGAAAAAATTTCTTTTTGAACCAGAATTTTGTCTATTTGGGAAAAATGAATTGGTTGTGGAAATTTTATTTGAATGGGAAGGGAAATAAATTCTATGAAAATTCCTGACACCGCTTGAAGAACCCAAGGGTCGGAAGTGATTGAAGCCCAGTTTTGGGCAAACAAAACGATTCTGCCACCAATTCTGTTTCGGGAAGAAGGAATTTGAGAGGGAACCAATAATCTTACCTGGAGCTTGTCTTGCTCTTGATCTACCCCTGAAGCCTCTTTGGTTCCAAGGGCGGCTCCTTGCTGGGAAGAAAGTTGTTGAGGTTGTAGGCTCTTGGAAACTTCTGTTGAATTGATATTGATGTTGGGTAGAATAATAGGGTTGATGGGACTGGTTATAATGAGACCTGGATAGGAATGGTTGACGGCCGGGAAAGCGGCCTCTGCCTCTCCCGGCCCTGTCAGAGAAACTCTGATTAGGGTAAAAAATCTTTTTAACAGAAGTTTTAACCTTATTGAGATTTGAAAAGGTGTTCACATATTGATTGAGCTCTTTCAAATAAGAGTCACCAAATAACAACCCATTGTCATCCGGGGATATTTCATTGGAAGCGAAATCCGATATTTTTGGATCGATTTTTCGCAATATATTTCGTCGTCTCTCTAGGGTCATGGCAGCATTTGTATTGCCTATAAAACATAGGAGCCGTTTGACCCATTCTCTGACAACATATGGGTCCAATGGGGCATTCTCTGCAACACCCTGTTATGAAAGTTCTAATAACTTGGTCAGGGGGCCTATGGAGTCTAACAATTTGTCCTGACAAATCCTCCAGGATCTATCAATTCCTTTTTTAACTTTGTAACCTGGGGCACCAATGAACTTAAGGATTTTAGGGTCAACCTCAGGGGTAATTGATGCATTTTTTGGGAGTAAGGGGCGAGGACATTCCGCTCTCATCTTATTGCGAGACTGTTTCTTTAAAGGTTTCCTGAGCTGGAAGTCGATAAATTTTGCCACCTCTATATTGGGGCACCATTCCGCAGAGCGGGGATGGTGAAGTTCATCAGGATTAAATCTTGGTATACCCAGACAATCTGTGAATTCTGTCTCCTCCTCAATATATTATTTTATTTTTTTATGCATTTTCTTATGCCTTTTAAAAGCAGGGGTATAATCTGAATTTTCAGATTCTACATCTAAAGAATCTGAGTTTAAATCTGTATAACTACCATCCTCAGAGTTGTTATCCTCAGAGGATGATTTTTCAACATTATTTACATTTTCTTTAAATATTGTACTTGTGTTAGTATCTCCCATTTGGACACCCTTGGGATTTAGGGTTCTTTTAGCAGCAGTTTTTGTTCCTGTGCTGCGAGGAATTGCGGTGTCAGACAAAAGCTGACGAGATTTTGTTATAAGCTTTTTGCTGGCAATTACAGAAATTGAGGGATTTTTTCTCTTTAAAGATTTTTTAGTTTCTTTAATGCCCATTAATGAAGACATTTTATTGAAAAGATTGTTCATCGAAGAATCAATCATAATTTGAACAGTCTGTGCTGTTAAAGGAGGAGTACTTTCTGGGTTTTCAGACATTTTATAAACTGAAAAATTTTAATTTATAATTTAAATACAACTTTATAAAGTTTCTTAATAAATTAAAAAGCACAAAATTTAAATATATTAGGAAATATTTTGAACAAAATATCTAATTACCATTAATTTATATATTAATAATACTTAGAGTGTTTTAACAAATATAAAAACCGCTTAATAATACAAAAATAACTTGTGAATACAAGTATTACCACAAGATGGCAATGTAGGCAAAGAAATGGTTAGTGAAATAATTTGCTTTCGTTTGTGAGGGAAGATGGCAACTAATGTTGCCGGTCGTGAGGTGAAGCTAACTCAGACTGACTGGGAAGGTAAAACACGTCAGACTGAGGGGGCGGGAAGGAAAGTCCGGCCCACAAAATGGCGACCGGAACATTTAGTGACAGAGGGGAAATGGAGGAGAGAGACTGACTGATAGACAGTTCAGTCAGAAAAAACGGAAACCGGAGGTAATGGGGTACTATTTTAACTGAGAGATAAAACCGGAGGGAAAGTGGAATGAATTCACATATATAAAAAGCAAATAGCCGAAAAAACGGAGGCAAATTTAAAACATTAAAACGTTTCTTAAATATAGCATAAGCCAAACAATGAATTGGGGCAAACTATGAGTGTTAGGATTAAATAACTAAACGAAAAAATATAAATATATTGAATAAAACTATAAACTTTATTGGAGATAAAATTTATAATACTTATCTTGCTGAGCAGCAAAAAGAAAGAGGAAGTTTGGATGCTCATTGGACAGTTTATGGTCACTATTCTTTCTCTGATTAGTCACTTTTTTCTTGGAGTTATAAGTTAGCTCTATCTCTAGCTACTTATTGTGGTTATCTGTTTTCTATGCTGTTTTAATATGTTTGTTTATGTCATTCTGTTACTTTTAAAAGCTGCATTGAGTAGTAAAAAGAGAGAGAATGCAAAAATAAGAGTCTCTGGTCTTGTAATAAAATTTGCTTATCCTTTGTTGAAATGCATAGCCTCCTCCTTGTGCACAAAGTATTATATAGTAAGTAATGTGTGTGCTGTGCAATGCATTGCTAATATGTCATCAACAAACGATATCTGAGAAGTATGAAGCAAATTAAATAATAGAAGTTAGTTATGATGTTTATTTAACCCTTTCGTGACAGGGTTAAAGTGCCTACATCGGAACAACTGTTCCGATGTAGACAAATTGAAACTACGCGATCGTGCATACGATCGCGAGATTTCAATTATTGGATCGCATCTGGGGGGCGTCCCTACAATCCTAGGAACGCCCTCCAGACCGCGATTAAATCCCTGAAGCACAGAAGGCTTCAGGACAGCCGTTAGTTATGACGTTCCATTCCGTCATAACGGCTTTAAAGCCCAGTCTAATTATGACTGAATGGAACGGCATAACGGCTTTAAAAGGTTAAAATTGTATTCTCTATCTGAATCATGAAAGTAAATGTTTGGGTTTCATTGCACCTTTAAGTGTGTAATATATTACAGTAACTTACAGTGTCAGTGAGTGAGTGATGTCCCCTGCAATCACAATGCAATTTGTTTTAAAATTTATGTTCGCAAAATGTATGGCATTGGCAAAGTAGTTGAAGTTACTAGTACTTGTTGATTTTACATTTGCGGCTTGACATTTTGACAACTGGAACTTAGTGTTTTTTTCTTTCTTTTTTTTAACACTGACAGAGTTAGACGTTGACAACAACATCATCCGTCACATATGTACATGTCATGCTAAAATGACAGAGGGAGACAAAAAAGATAGAGAGATAAAAAATGCACCTAGCATTTTAAAAGCAAGCATCTGGGCACATTTTGGATTTTATGAACATACTGGAAAGCACGAATTGGACAAGACACACGCGGTTTGTAAAGCCTGTCACACAAAAATTAAATACCTAGGGAATACTACTAACTTGAGAAATCACGTTAGACGTTTTCACTCTGAGATGCTAACCCCTGCCGCTGCCGCCAGTGCCACTGCCAAGGAAATAACAAGACTAGCTGAAGCTCATCAGCCAAGAATTGATGCAATGCTGTCAACTTTGCCACCCAACTCTGAAAAAGGGAAGAGAATAACCAAAGCTGTGGCAACTTTCATAGCGAAGGACCTACGGCCTTACTCTGTTGTGGAAAACCTTGGGTTTCGCAACCTGTTGAAGACACTAGAGCCACGTTATAAGATCCCGTCACGCAATCACTTAACAGAAAACGTTATACCTGCACTCTACCACGAAACAAAAGCTCAGGTAATTGCATCAATGAGCCAAGCCAGTCGAGTCGCACTAACGTGTGATTCATGGACTTCAGTCACGACGGAGTCTTATGTAACAGTAACTGCACATTACGTTAGCAAGGACTGGAAGATCTTGTCGCATGTGCTGCAAACGAGAGCAGTTTATGAGTCTCACACGGGTTCTCATCTGGCGGAGCTACTGTCTCGTGTCGTGGAAGAATGGCAGCTGTCCGATAAATCTGTAGTGCTTGTGACCGACAATGCGTCGAACATGATTGTTGCTGCTTAAGTTGGAAAATTCCCTCATGTAAAATGCTTCGCCCATACACTGAATCTCGCATCCCAGCGGGCACTGAAAGTGGCCACGCTCTCCAGGCTTTTAGGCAGAGTGCGACGAATATCAACATTTTTTCACCGCAGCACTACAGCAAACCACTGTCTGAAAGAAAAACAGAAATATCTTGGCCTGAAGAATCATAAGCTGATAACTGATGTGACAACAAGGTGGAACAGCTCATATGACATGGTCGAGAGGTTCCTAGAACAGCAACCTGCAATCTGTGCCACATTGTTGTCTCCAGAAGTCAGAAAAAGTGAGTCAGATCTCTGCACTCTCAACGAAACAGATGTGTCAAATGCAGAGGATGCTGTGAGTGCATTAAAGCCAATGAAAGATGCAACCACACTGATGTCAGAAGAGCGCAATCCAACTGTTTCTCTCATTGCCCCTCTAAATGCACAACTGCTCCAGAACATGACAGACACCATGGGAGACACACCCATGATCCATGAGATCAAGAATGCCATCAAAACAGATCTCCTGAAGAGGTACAGCAGTGAGGCAGAGAAGAAGATACTTTATACAGCCTCTGCCCTGGATCCTCGTTTTAAGGGACTGCCTTTTATTCTCACAGAGGAGGAGAGATTGGAGATATACAGAGGAGTGACTGAGGAGGCTGCATCCTTGGAGGTAATTTTAATTGCATCATGTTTCTTGAAAAATGTATAAATTGAAAACAAACATAAAACATACCATACATACAAAATAGGCTTAGCTAGCAGTAGCTTGATTAGTAGCTAGTTTAATGAGTACAAGGTTTATTATATAAGTCAGTTTGAAAACGCCACAGTCAGTCAACTTTCCTCCTCCTCCGTCCACTCCCGAGTCCTTCCTAATAGATGTGAGCTGTTGCATGCATTTATTTATGCATTACTGTCTCTCTGAGCACACACATAGCATTAGCTGGCTGGCTGCTCGAGGTAATAATGAATGCTATTTTTTCTATTATTTTGTTCAAACACAGATTGAGTGTACTAGTACAGTTACATCTAGGAGGACAAACGTGGATGAAGTGCCACTGCCTGAGGGAAAAGAAACTCTGGAAGAAGAATCACCCATCGAGGAGGATAACCCTTCTCCTCCCAAAAGAAAGTCCACATCGCTGCTCATGACTTTGCTGGGACAGTCTTTCACTGACACTGAAGGTACAATAGAACCCAAGACCCCCTATGCCAAGGCTGAAGAGGAAATAGAGAAATATTGTAAAGCCCCATCTCTGCCTCTCACTGAAGACCCTTTGAAATGGTGGCATGTACATGAGGTCATATTTCCCCTCCTCTCTCATTTGTCAAAGCGATACTTGTGTATCCCAGGTACAAGCGTGTCTGCAGAGCGGGTTTTCTCCACTGCAGGAGATGTGGTAACGGCAAAAAGAAGCACCCTCAAACCAGAGCATGTGGATCAACTAGTGTTCTTACAGAAAAACCTACATATTCCATAATTCTGAGTAGTGATTCAGGTTTATAATATTAATATTTAATGTTTTTTGGCACATCCAGAAGAATGTGCTGTGTGCCCCATTGCCCAGTGCAGACTACTGTTAAGTTATTTTATATTTGTTACTATTATATTGCTTATAGCTTTTTGAAAAATGAAGCTTAAAACCTTGAGTAAATCTTTGTTAGATCACAAAATATACTAGTACACTACACGACACGACCGACCACGTCACTCTGTCACAGTCACACACACACACACAATACAAAAGAAACAACACACAACTGCACACACCTCATGTGTGCGTGTCAGTGTCACCCTTCACCATGATTCACTCTTTTTATGATGTGTGGTTTTTTTGGTATTGTTTGACTGTGTGTGACTGTGTGTGTGTTGTGTAACAATATATTTGTGATCCCATAAAGATAATCAAAGTTAGTAAATCTAGTAGTTCAATGCTACTTGTTGTATAATGTCTATTACTACTTCTAGTGTTACTGTGATGTTTGCCAATCAGGAAGTGCTCTGTTTTGTAGATGTTGTGCTATTGTTTACAGCACACCCCTGTATTGTTTGCAATGCAGTGAGTGCATAGTGCATAAGGGATTATTAATATTATTCACACTAAAAATTGTCTATTTTAAATAGACCCTTTAAGAAAGATATCATATGTTTTTGTTTATGATCCCAATCCCAAATGCCATCCCACCCACTCCCAGGCAGATCTGTAGGGGTTAACCTAATATAACCAACCAGTTAACAATAACAATGTGTGTACTGTCTAACTGTCTTTATGAGTGTGTGAGTGTGACTGTGAGTGAGTGCCAGTTTGAAAAGTTTGTATGTATCTATCTATGAGTGTGTGTGAGATGAGTGTATTAACTGCCTTTGAATGTTTTTGTTTGTATGTGATTGTGTGTCTGTCCCAGTGTCTAAGTGTCTATGAGTGTGACTGTGGCTGACTGGCTGTGGTGCCTTTGAATGTTTTTGTTTGTGTGTGTGTCCCACTGTGTCTCTAGTGTCTGAGTGTCTAGTGAGTGTGACTGTCTGTCAGTGTCTATGAGTGCACTATGCAGAGAGTGAGACTGAAGCCAAACCACTATAGGGGAAGGAAAAGCCTTGAGTAAATCTTTATTGGATCACAAATATACTGTACACTACAGACAGTACAGCACACACAGCACACAGTGCCAGTGCCACACACAACAGCACAATACAAAAATAAAGCACACACACCTCAGGTGAGTGGCGTGCCACCCTTTCTTCACCATGATTTACTCCTTGATGTCTGTGTCCTTTTTTATGTATTGTTTGTTTGTGTGTGACTGCTGTGTACTGTTCAGTGACAGACTCAGTCACTGTTCAGTTGTGTGTAGTACTGCTTTAACAGTAACTAATAACTAACTAATTATATTTGTGATCCCATAAAGATAATATAATCATCAAGAAGAAACTGTAGTTATAGTAGTTCAGTTCAATGCTACTTGTTTTAAATGTCTCTCTCTCTAGTACTATTGTAAGTCTGTAACTGTGTAAACTAATTGTATATGTCACAATCACATGTGTGTTGTGTGCACACTCTGTGCTGTGTGTTGTGTTCCAGATTCTTCACGTGATGTTTGTTTGCCACAAATTGACAGTCATGAAGGCACAGTGGACTGCACCTGTAATTTTGTACCTATAAGGGATTTATGTTTTGTTTTCTGAGGACAATTTTCACACAAATAAGGTATTATGGTGGTAACTTAAGCTTAACCTATCTATTTTGGTTTTAATTTAATGTCTATTATTATATTATTATTACTAAGTAAAGAAATTAAATTAAAACCAACATAGATAGGTTAGACATTTATTTGTTGTTCATGTTTCTTTACAAGTGTATAGTGTACTTACTATATATAATATATACATTTAAATATTTTCTTTTATTGAAGAAGTACACTGTGAGCACTGCACTTTTTACACAACGTACTCTGTAACTACAGTTTGATGCCATAATATTGTTTCCAAACCAATACAACAATTGCCATTTAGTATTTACTGTTCTATAAACTGTTGTTGTCTGCTGTGTTCAGACTTTGCCACAGGAAGAGTGTCCTTTTTTGAGCTAATAAAATAAAAAAAGAGTTTATTTCAATACTTTGACTGCTTGAATTTTTTTTTCTGAAAAATTAAAAAATTGGGCAGAAATAGTGCAGTAATCGTGATGCATCGTAGAATCGAATCGTATCGAATCGTTACGATGATTATCGTAATCGAATCGTGAGACAGGTGAAGATGTGCAGCTCTACTTGTAGGGCCTATGGATATATAGGACAGTTTTTTGTGATTAATTTATTTTCCATTTGTACTTATTGCAGTAGATAGGGTCATTGCATCCAGTGGGCTCCTGACAAATCATATTCCCAAGATAGGGCTCTAACTTGGATTTCATTAAATTGTGGCTTGTAGGTGGTACCCTTGATCCCACCAAATATTTTTTTCACACCTTGGTTGCCAGTAACACATGTACGTAGTAATGTGATGTGACCCCCATGGTTACCTATAACACATATAATAGAAAATGCACAGTGTAACTATTTTTTAGTCATATTTCTAATGCATAAAGGCCTAGAAGGCCCTTTATATTTAACTGGTAGGGGTCTTTAAGTGTCCAGTATTTTTGTACAGATTGTACTGGGCAGCCTGCTAAAATACTGGACACCCTATTTGTATGGTTTAGATCAACTAAAATTAATATAAATTGATACAGACATAAAGGTTTCTAAATGTCGGGATTCTACTATTAAATAATGACAGACCTAGCACCTGTAGCTTCTTAGCTACAGGTCAGAATTAAATATGCTAATTAGTATGGCTGGTAATCACATGACATGATCCTGAGGCTCAGCCATAGCTCTGTAGATATTACCAGACCAAAACAGTTCATGTAATTTTAATAATCTATTCCCAACATATAAGCACTGGAAACTCACGATTTATAATGTGAGATTTGTTTGAACTTTAAGGGACAGTAAATACCTTGTAATTACAAGACATTTCTGTTACCGTCCTACAGAATAACATATTAGCCAAGTGTAAATATTTGTTTAACAAAATACAATCCTGTTTATTGCAATTGGTTTTCGATAGAAAAACTACACCCAACACTCGCCTTATTTGGAGGTGCCAAATAAGTTTCAGTCGGCAGACAGCAAGTAAGTTAGTATAAAGTGAATTGTTTTGCAGTTGTTATCTATTAAAGCCAATTAGGAAAAGATTTGATAGAGTTATCTCTGAAAAGTCAGTAGGATGCAGTTACAACTCAATGTACAATTTCAAAATTACATGAAAAGGGGCAAAATAAATAATGAGTATATTACAAAGTTGTTTTATTATGTATAATTAAACATCTTATGTTAAAGCTACAATAATATAACTAAAGGCTAAACTGACAGTTATGGTATAATGTGATGCCTGGTTGTCATGGTGACAGCCTTAGGGGAGTGGCTTATGTGATGCAGCAGATATGTCACAAAACTAAGTGACAACACAAAGCCACTCACTGGTGCTGGGACACTCATTAAACACTGTTATGTAAGGTTCAGCATTCAATGCAGCTGTTTGTTCTGCTTGACCCGGATGAAGAAAAGACAACTGGCGATCTGAAATAAATTCAGATCAGACTGATGCGCATCTGGCCTGCAGTATACATGCTGATGGCAGATGTTCTTCAAGGATTTTTATATTATTAAACTGTAAGTACCTAAGGTAAGATTTTCTGAGAATAAAAAGTGTGTAAGCTCTTTGAGCAAGACATCTCATTACCACACTAGCATTTAATACAGATCCTACTCCAAGTGCCTACAGACATGTGCAGAGAGGTCAGATCATTTCTCACATTTCTGTTGCGCTTTTCCGTTACTTTCTTATTTCATAAAATCTTCAGCTTTAATTTTGTCCTGCATGTTTAAAGCTTTCTGTACTTTTCAAGGCTTATTGATATAAGATATACAAAACATCTCTGTGATACTAGAAGTTGAATCATAACACCAACAATAAAGCATAATTACACTTACACTGCTATAACTTTAATAAACTGATATTAAATGGAATGAAATGGCTTAAATCCACTCTCACTGCACATAACTTTATAATGTAATAATGTTAAAGGGACAGTCTACACCAGAATTTTTATTGTTTTAAAAGATAGATAATCCCTTTATTACCCATTTCCCAGTTTTGCATAACTAACACAGTTATAATAATATACTTTTAACCTGTGTGATTGTCTTGTATCTAAGCCTTTGCAAACTGCCCCTTTTTTCAGTTATTTTGACAGACTTGCAGTCTAGCCAATCAGTGCCTGCTCCCAGATAACTTCTCGTGCACGAGCACAGTGTTATCTATATGAAATACGTGAACTAACACCCTCTAGTGGTGAAAAACTGTTAAAATGCAATCTGAAAGAGGTGGGCTTCAAGGTCTAAGAAATTAGCATATGAACCTCCTAGGTTAAGCTTTCAACTAAGAATACCAAGAGAACAAAGCAAAATTGGTGATAAAAGTAAATTGGAAAATTGTTTAAAATTACATGCTCTATCTGAATCATGAAAGTTTATTTTGGCCTAGACTGTCCCTTTAAGAATGTTGGCAAAGAGAATACAATGATATGATTGCACTTGTATCCTCAATGCAATGCCTTGACGTAGGGACAACAAAAAAACTACTAGGTTATAAGCACCTTGCAGCTGGTTTCCAATCTAGTCTGAGAACTGCAGCACCCTAGAACAAGGACTACCATGTCTGTGACACTAAACTTGAATGTCTACAGCAGACATCCTCAAACTTGGCCCTCCAGAGGTTTTGGAACTACATTTCCCATGATGCTTAGCCAGCTGATATGCTGACTAAGCATCATGGGAAAGGGCTAAGTTTGAGGATGTCTGGTCTACAGTCACCGTTGGACAAGTACTACTACTGTTGGAGTTTTGAAGCAGAGAGTCCTAGTGAAGCACAAGATTTCATATGTCATGGAATGGTCCTGTATTTTATACCTCAGATTAGAAACTGAAAAAAAAACTGCATTATAAGGTACAGTGTGTCATGCACTGTACCTTATACCTTGAATCCTTACAAGATGTGCATAGACTGATTTGTATCTGGCAAGCAGTATAATGAAGACTGGAATATTCTATGGCAGTGGCAGGAAGTTTGAAGATTTCAGAGGGATTAGTGTTATGTCACATGTTGAGTGCATCAGGAATTTATTTTATTTCTCTACACTGTAAGTACCAAGAGGTAAGTTCTCCTTAAATATAAGATTGTAAGCTCCTTGAGCAAACCACTGAATCACTAGATTGTAAGCTCCTTGGAACATGGTCTGCACTTACACCCATGGAAATCCTTTAGAGCAAGGACTCCCATTGTACCAAATAAATGTACTGTTGATAATAGAGTGAGATAAACCCTCCATTTAATTAGTTCAGCAAGGAATAAATATACAAAGGATAGAATATATAAATTATCCCACAGAGTGTATTACTAATTCAAATGTGTTCTTAGGGGGGCGTGTCCAGGCGGCAGCCATGACTGTATGCTAAAATAGACGCTCCAGATATTCAGTTTAACCCGTATAACCCCCTCCCCCCCGGTTATACGGGTTAAACTGGTTAACCTAACTGTCTTTACTAATTCTAGATGGTAGCAGATACCTAAATATGGATGGGAATCCGTATAATACGATTAAAGACCTCTTGGTCACTTTGTCTCAAACAATGGACAGCAACTTTACCCACTTATTATTTCTACTTAAGCCCCAAGCTAAGGAGTGTGTCAACATGGATTCTAACATGGCGACTGCTTCAGAGAGAGACAAACTACGCAGCAATCCACAATCCTTCCCGTGTGTGATTGGGCATGTTCAGGATTATTCTGTCCGTGCGGAATTAAAATATGCGAAGCTACAAGGAACTGACCGTAATATCAGGTGTACTGAACCACCTCACCTTGCAGTCTTGGTTTGTGAGCATAGCGGGGGTGAAATCACCTCAGGATTGTGCGGATGGATTGACCTACATTGTGATCCAGAGCTGACCTGCACTCGTGAACCCTTCCTAGTGGATGTGCTGCGCATGAGCTTTCATACTTGTTGGTATTCTCTCCCACATTGCTCCATCCACCTTTTTATCTGTTGCAGCCTTGCACCTGCGGCCATTCGATCGAGTAATTCCGCCATTGCTCCCACGCACGACCCACATGAAAAGGACTATGTAAATTTTGTAAACCCTGATAACGCCTACCAATGATGACTTTCAGTCTGAAATACATATGTCTGTGGGTGCTCATGGACTTAAGAGGTAGGTGTGAGGTGAAGCCCAGGTTCCAGGCCATTAATTGACTTACCCACTTTCCATGGAATTGTGCTTTTCCCACATGTACTGGTTTGCATCGTCCTCTAAGCAGCTCCTAAATATATATAGAGTCTGCTCTTTTTTTTTTCTTTCTATTTGTATTGTGCTTTGAGTTACCAACCTGTGAATTTATCTAGTTAGTGCCTTAACAGCTGCACCTTAAAAACTCGCTAATCATGCTAGCTCTTATTATAAGTTTACTCTGAATACATGACACTATATGTTTAGCTCCCGTTTTATATCAGAGAACTGTATGTTTTTAGAGTGTTTAGCATAGAGGACACAAGCTAGAGAAAGATTTATATTTTCAGTCCCCTTTAGAGCTGCCTGGACCGTATTGGCCCATCACACTTTAATTGCATGGAAACCCATAGTTTTGGAAACTTATGTGAGGGCCTTCACAGACATACAGCACTAAATGTTTATCTCCCAGAGAGGGAAACTCCTGGCTCACCTATCATTAAAATCCTATCTAGGAGTTCCTATCACTTCCCTCCTTATAGAACATTAGGGCTCCACTCCCTTACTATAGAAGCCACCACCTTCTCCCCATTTTATAATAGGGCTAATGATATAGCTAGCAAAACCAGCCAGAATTATATTACACAAACGTAGCTTCCAAGGGAGGTTCTCAAACAGATAATTGCATTAGATGTCAGAGTAACACCTACCATCTAGTCAAAATTCACCAATATTTCAATTCTACTAAATACGTAAATATTTTATCATTAAGTCACATAAGTCTGTTATTTGTTTATTGCTATATATTCCTTGTATGTGACGTTACATCATACATGATACAGTAATTTCTCTAGTATTGGTCCAAAAGCGACCAGCTTGTGGTTACCAAGAGAGTGCCGTTATACACAACCAAATGGCCCATAAGTTGTCTTTTTACTAACCACTCACATGAAAACAATATATACAAAAAAGAGGTTCCTGAGACCTGTCAGATTACAGAGTTTATGATTTCCTATTCACTGTTGGTACTTTACTGTTTTATTACATTTTTGATCTATGTATCATGACTTCAAATTACTTATTGAAACATGTGCACAACCTCAATAAAAGAACATTAAAACCGAAAATGCATTTTTAATATGCAAACCCTTATACTCCTGTCAGTTTAAACCAGTAGTGTAGAAAACTATGAAATACATGAGGCTTAAATAACACAGCATTAACCATAAGCAGCCTGTTTCACTACATTGGGAAGTCATTATGGTTGATGCTGATATCCTTGAGGATTCCGCCCTTTGCTATAGGGCTGCCCATTATATTGAAATGGATTTTGAATTATAAGTGTTGCAATTTTGCACAGATAAGTATATTTGTTTTTTGCTAAGATTAATATAATGGAGGGATGAGCCCCAAACGGGCTGTCTATGGTTGGTGCTGCTGTTCTGCTCAAGCATTAATTTTTTTATGCTTTGTAAGTGTGGTTACGAAAATTTATGTAATCATCAGCAAAACTGGCATATAGCCGTAAACCTAAAATAAATGCTTGAGTCCAATAATATAGCACCTACATCATACTGAAGAGCCCCACCAAGGGCGAAACAACCTGACCATAGTGAAAAAACACTTTACATTTGTAGTATTACAATATATTATCCCCTCTTTCTGTACTGGGTTTGTATGTAAGCATAACTACTATAGAATAATAATGCTTCCATATATTATAAGATTTGAGATTTTGCTTGATTTCGAAGAGCCCTTGACACATTAAAAGGGTTTCTACCGAAAACTATTTAAATTATCAGATGTTCTGCACATATCTGCAATAAATATGTTTGTATATTTATATATGAGGACACAAAGAATATCTGTTAATGATAGCAGCAACTGGATCATCTGAAAACCCCTAGCAGTTATGCCCATGCTTATTTCAGTGCAGGCCTTCATTTCCCAAGTTGCCTACCTGCCTCATTTGTCAGTGCCATAATGGTCTAGCTATCTATTATAGAACCACTACTTGGATAAACAGACAAGCCACCCTTAGAAAATGTAACCTACATTGCATAAATGTAAACTTCAACATCCTCGCATTTTCATATATGATGTAAAAAAACAAGCTCATCATACTGTAACACACCTAGTAAAGAAGGCTTAATTACAGTATCCTGAGAACTTGAAAAACAGCCATATTAATACTTAGAAATCAGCTATTTAGATATTTTAAATTGCACTTTTGATATTATTGTTAAATGTTTGCAGTACACTACAAGTTAAATCCTATGGGACCTACTAAAGGGATATGAAACTAAATGTTGCTCTTTCAGGATTCAGATAGAACATTACAGGCAATTTTAAATGATTTTCCAATTTACTCCTGTTATCAAATGTGCTTAAAGGGACATTATACACTCGTTTTTTCTTTGCATAAATGTTTGTAGATTATTTATATAGCCCATAAAGTGTTTGTTTTTTAAATGGATAGCTTTTGCTTATTTTTAAATAACATTGCTCTGATTTTCAGACTCCTTACCAAGCCCCAAAGTTTTAGGAGAATACCAACGTATACCTACTCCAGCTTGCTTCTGTTTGTGTAAAGGGTCCTTTCATATGCAAAGGAAGGGGAAGTGTCTGATATTTCCCAATTCCCACTTGCAGTGGGTGTTCCAGTAATCTTTTAAATAGAGCTAAAATGGAAGCTTCTAAGTAAGTTTTTAACCCCTTAACGACCAACGACGTATGGGGTACGTCCTGCAAAAAAATGCAGTTAATGACCAAGGACGTACCCCATACGTCGTTGGTCTTTGAAAGCAGTGGAAGCGATCCTGATAGCTTCCAGCTGCTTTCATGTTATTGCAGTGATGCCTCAATATTGAGGCATCCTGCAATAACTGTTTTTAGCCATCCGATGCAGAGAGAGACACTCTTTGGCCCTCTCTGCATCGGCTATCAATAGCCATTACCGTTGGTGGGTGGGAGCTCATCCAGGGAAGCGGGTGGGCAGTTATTGGTGGAGGAGGGATCTTGTGCGGGTGTGCGCGCGTGCACGGGCGCGTGCACGAGAGCCGTGCACGCGCGTGCACGTGAAATCAATGCAAACAGCATCAATATGCTGTAGATCTGGAGGGTGGGAGAGAGGACTGGGGAGGGTGGGATTTTCAAATCAAGGCATCTGGGAGAGGGTGGGGGGTTGGATGTTGAGGGGGGGGCAGCTACACTACAAAAATATTTAATAAAATAAAAAAATTTAAATACATTATTATTTTTCAAACTGGGTACTGGCAGACAACTGCCAGTACCCAATATGGTGCACAATAAAGGCAGGGGGGGGGGGTTAAAGAGCTGTTTGGGGGGGGGATCAGGGAGGTTGGGGGCTAAGGGGGGTCCTACACAGCAGAAGAATTTTTTATTTTTTTTTAAAAAAACTAAAACCCCCCAAAAAACTTTTATTTTAGTACTGGCAGACTTTCTGCCAGTACTTAAGATGGCAGGGACATTTGTGGGGTGGGGGAGGGAAGGGAGCTGTTTGGGAGGAATCAGGGGGTCTGATGTGTCAGGTGGGAGGCTGATCTCTACACTAAAGCTAAAATTAACCCTGCAAGCTCCCTACAAGCTACCTAATTAACTCCTTCACTGCTAGACATAATATACGTGTGATGCGCAGCGGCATTTAGCGACCTTCTAACTACCGAAAAGCAACGCCAAAGCCATATATGTCTGCTATTTCTGAACAAAGGGGATCCCAGAGAAGCATTTACAACAATTTGTGCCATAATTGCACAAGCTGTTTGTAAATAATTTCAGTGAGAAACCTAAAATTGTGAAATATTTAAAGTTTTTTTTAATTTGATCGCATTTGGCGGTGAAATGGTGGCATGACATATACCAAAATGGGCCTAGATCAATACTTGGGGTTGTTTACTACACTACACTAAAGCTAAAATTAAGCCTACAAGCTCCCTACATGCTCCCTAATTAACCCCTTCACTGCTGCGCATAATACACGTGTGGTGCGCAGTGGCATTTAGCGGCCTTCTAATTACCAAAAAGCAACGTAGAAGCCATATATGTCTGCTATTTCTGAACAAAGGGGATCCCAGAGAAGCATTTAAAACCATTTGTGCAATAATTGCACAAGCTGTTTGTAAATAATTTCAGTGAGAAACCTAAAGTTTGTGAAAAAATTTGTGAAAAAGTGAACATTTTTTTTTATTTGATCGCATTTGGTAGTGAAATGGTGGCATGAAATATACCAAAATGGGCCTAGATCAATACTTTGGGATGTCTTCTAAATATATATATATACATACATGTTAAAGGATATTCAGGGATTCCTGACAGATATCAGTGTCCCAATGTAACTAGCGCTAATTTTGAAAAAAAGTGGTTTGGAAATAGCAAAGTGCTACTTTTATTTAGTGCCCTATAACTTGCAAAAAAAGAAAGGAACATGTAAACATTGGGTATTTCTAAACTCAGGACAAAATTTAGAAACTATTTAGCATGGGTGTTTTTGGGTGGTTGTAGATGTGCAACAGATTTTGGGGGTCAAAGTTTGAAAAAATTGTTTTTTTTTCATTTTTTTCTCATATTTTATAATTTTTTTAATAGTAAATTATAAGATATGATGAAAATAATGGTATCTTTAGAAAGTCCATTTAATGGCGAGAAAAACGGTATATAATATGTGTGGGTACAGTAAATGAGTAAGAGGAAAATTACAGCTAAACACAAACACCGCAGAAATGTAAAAATAGCCTTGGTCCCAAACGGTCAACAAATGGAAAAGTGCTGTGGTCATTAAGGGGTTAAACGGTTTTATACTGGATTTTTATATCAGTATCTGTGCATATTATTCTTTATAGTAGTGTCCATTACATGCAGTTAAATGAAAATTGGTGCATACTGTCTCTTTAATTCCATTGATATACTTTGCTGAAGTCACAAAACACATCAACATTTAAAAGTACAGTTACACTAATAATAACACTATCTGATAAAAAAATATTAATTAAAAATATTGCATTATAAGTTATGTCTCAGGTGTTATTAAAAAAAAGACTGCAAAGGGCTTTAACATAAAGATACATACATATACATGTCTAAATATGTATATGTATGTTTGCATATATATATATATATATATATATATATAAATATATATATATATATATATATATATGTGTGTACATATTTATATGTGTATATACGTATTGTCATAGGTGACGTCAAATGGGGCGGGGCTAAAAATTGCATATTCTTGCGGTTTTAAAACCGCGGCGATTAATCGCGGTTTAAAATTGCATCCGCAATTAATCATGCAGCCCTACTCTGTAGGTTATCTCTCCGCTTCTTCCTTGTGAACTCACGCACAAACAAAACAGCTGCTGGCCCCTGCTCCTCTGGCTGTAGGGTGTAGATGAGATGGACTCTCTGCTGGCTTGTTTGCCCTTTTCCACTTAGCAGATACAGCTTGAACAGTTTTTCTCTTTGTTTTAATTTATTAAAAATGTCCATTAAGTTTTGAATGATTAAGTAAAATTACCTAACTTTAGCTTGGTATATCCTGAGTTATCCTAGCTAAATCCATACTAACCCATACGTTACATGAGCTGAAATAATTCTCCAGGTTAAAGTGAAGGTAAAGTTAGCAAGGTTCGATTGATTCAAATGTAAATACATATAAAATTAAGGGTAGTTTAAGTCATGAGTTTTTTTATTGTTATATATTTACTGACTTATCAGCTTTTTTATCTCCAATTCTAAGCGTTAGACAAACAGCCTGTTTTTTTTGTGTTTTTTTGGCAGTCCGGTCACATTTTTCACTTAGCCAATAGTAAGTCTGGCCGATAGGCGGCCGTCATTTGACGTCATAACATTGCTTGACGTTCTGCGCATGCGTCGGCTTTACTTCCTCCCCTTTCCAAGCCGGGCTCGCTCCAGATTAGCGCATGCGCAATTCAAACAGGTAAAACGAAATCTTGAGAACGCAGTCTATTTAAAAGAAATTGGAAACAGTATCTGTGGCTGCAACCTGTTTTGATAGATTTCACTCGAGCGCTGCAATTTCTTCTGTTTTGACCAAAAGTAAGTATGTGTGTACGGCCCAGTGTGCGCATGCGCAAGTTGTCCGTCAATCGGGAACGCGCTTTGGAAGTACGTATAGAGCGGGTGGGACCGCTCTGTACGTAATAGAGTGAAAAAGCCGGAAATACATGGAGGGAGGCGCTAAGACCGGCCGAGAACGTAATTACAAACAGTTTATTATACTATTTTATATATACAAATAGTTAAAAAAAAACTTTGCGATCTTACTATATAGTAGATGTTTAATAGAATAAAGCTTACAAAAACGCAAAACTTTACCTTCACTTTAATATAAATTTTAAAGCGTTCAAGATAATTGAATATTTTAATTGGGATGTACTAAAAGGAATGACATGGGTGAATGACAAAATGGAATGCCCATAGACTTTAATGGGATGTAAAATGAAAAGTATTGAAGCAACAAAACTATGAGACATATCAGCTAGGTATTTACCAGATATGTTCCCATGGTACAGTAGCATATTCTGAAAGTGAGATTATGTCAGATTATAGCTGCTTTCTATGGAATGACAAGGGTGAATGACAAAATGAAATGCCCATAGACTACAATAGGACAGATAACATTTATACGAGCAATATCAACTACTGTACCAGGGGAACATATCTGATAAATATCTAGCTGGTAATGTCTCATAGTTTTGTTGCTTCAACACTTTTAATTTTACATCCTATTATAGTCTATGAGCAATGCATTCCATTTTCTCATTCACCCTTGTCATTCCTTTTAGTACATCCCTATTTTAATCGCCTGTTAGAAGTCAGTCAATTTGTAGAAACAGAACACTAGTTGTGTCCTACATTTCTTGGTCTGAAAAAAGTTTGAAGTCAAAGCTCAACGTAAATAAAACATATGTCACCGTCTAACAGTGATTGTTTGTGTAGCTTAATAAAGCATTTTACGAAAAATAAAAAAAGGAACAAAAAATGCAAATCATATCTGTCACGGAAGTGCTGAGCTGTCCATGGACTCCACAGTGGAACCGCGGCTTCACTCTTCCCGGAAGAGACGTGGCGTGCCCTGCGTGAGCACATATTTGTGGCTTGCAATGATTGGTTGACTTGGCATGCAATACATGTTATCGCTACGTGGTTGGCTGGCTTCGCGAGCAATGTAGAGCTCCTTCATGTAATTGGTTCAGCCCAATGTTGTTCAGCGTAGCGCAGGGCAGGTGGAAGGTAGTAGTTGCTGCTAGCTGGCAGAGAATGCGCAGGAGAGGGCGGCTGG
This sequence comes from Bombina bombina, assembly GCF_027579735.1. Taxonomy (NCBI): domain Eukaryota; kingdom Metazoa; phylum Chordata; class Amphibia; order Anura; family Bombinatoridae; genus Bombina; species Bombina bombina. The sequence continues at coordinate 1,057,698,786 of NC_069502.1, read as the reverse complement.
TGTGCTGTACTGCTCAGCTACTGCTTTTGCTGTGCGGAGTGTTTAGGGCGGCTTCTGCTGGCAGATCTTTACCCACTTTTAATGATGACATCCCGTTTCGGCTCAACTGGCCTGGTCCGGACTTTTCACTGGTCAGTACACTGACCGTACGCTACATAGTGTTGCAGGAAATAGGAACCTGACAGCATGACAGCCTTAAAATGAAAGAGTTAGCTCAAGGGCATGGTATATACAAGTAAGATAAGAGAAAGCAAAGTGTGTGCAGAGATATAGTCACAGTATATGTGTGTAACACAATGGGGAAGCTGAATTTATCACTAGAGAAGCAGTGCTTGCGATATGTATACGAATTGGGGACTAGTGTGTGAGTGATACTGCTGGTATACAAATGGGTGTAAAGTGTGACAAAAGAGAGAAAAAGTGACAATGACATGAGATGGTACATCAGTGATATGAGAGGGGGTATAGTGTGTATGTATGCATGTCATATAAAAAAAAGATCTGTGACAAAGATACAAGAATGAGGCATAATCTGTGACAGGGACAACAGAAAATGGGGCAGGGTGTGACAATTGTATTAGAGAGGAGTTCAGGGCACGTGACAGTAATATAAAAGGAGAGTGCATGGGGGACGTAATGTTATGCACAGTGTGTACTTGGGGTATAGTACCAGTGACATAAAGAGGAGCTTGATGAGTGCTCTAAGCAGAGTGTGAAAGGGCAACTTTTAATGTCTGTGCAGCAACAAAAAGAGGGGAGAGAAACTTGGAACCCTGACTTTAGAGTGACTTGAGGGAATGTAACAAGAATAGTAACAAAGTGTTTGATGACATGACAAAAGGTACTGGAGGGTGACAAAGGCCTGAGGGGAGAAGAAGGTATGATATGAGAGAGATTTGTTGGTCCTTTAAAATGTATCACAATCCACTTAGAGATAGCTGTGTGTAAGACTGATGTGATTGAAGTATATTCTGGCATGATAAAGACTTGGAAGGGCATTGTTACACGAGCAATGTGTGTGAAAAACATGAAAAGTGAAATAACATGTCACAGGTAATGGCATAGTATGTAATATTAAAATATAATATTATAATTTATTTGTATAGCGCTGCCAAATTCCGTAGCGCTGGGTACAAGAAGGGTATACAATGACAAGGATTTGTGATAAAATACAAAACAAAACTAAACAAATCTAGTACAGGAGGAAGAGGGCCCTGCTCTGGAGAGCTCACAGTCTACAGGTTTAGGGTGCAGAGACATAAGGTTGGGGTAGCTTGTCACATCGGTTGTAGTTGCAGCAGTGAGTCAGGCAGTTCATGTATTAGTTTGAATGAGGGATGGAGGATAGATGGTAAGCCTCTCTGAATAGGTGAGTTTTCAAGGAGTGTCTGAAGCTATACAAGGTTGGAGACAGTCTTATGGAGTGGGGTAGAGAGTTCCAGAGGACAGGAGCAGCACGTGTGAAGTCTTGGAGGCGGGAGTGGGACGTAGAGATAACAGGAGTGGAGAGATGTAGGTCAGAGGTTGATCGAAGAGGAAGGGATGGGGAATATTTCACGATGAGAGAGGAAATATAGTTGGGAGTTAGACTGAGTGCTTTGTAAGTTAGGGTTAATACTTTAAATTGTATTCTGGAGTGTTGGGAGACAGTGTAGAAACTGGCTGAACGGAGCAACTGATGTAGATCAGCGACTTAGGTGGATGAGTCTAGCAGAAGCATTCATAATAGATTGGAGGGAGGAGAGGCAGTGTTTTGGAAGGCCATTTAGGAGTAGATTGCAAAAATCAATGCATGACAAAATGAGAGAATGAATAAGTATTTTTGTTGTTTTTTTGAGTAAGGAAGGGACGAATTCTGGAAATGTTGCGTAGGTGTCAACGGCAGGAATTGGTAAGTGCTTGTATATGTGGGTTGAATATGAGTTCTGAGTCTAGTGTGACCCCCAAGACAGCGGACCTGGGGTGAGGTGTTGAGAATAAAGTCTCCAACCGTCAGCGAAATGTCAGGTGTTGGATGTCTCAAAGAGGGGGGAATAAGAAGCAGCTCAGTTTTGGACAGATTGAGTTGGAGGTAGCGTGAAGACATCCAAGTGTAAATTGCAGAGAAGAAGTTGGAAATCTGGTTGAGTAAAGAGCGAAAGATATAAGGAGAGGAAAGACAGATTTGGGTATCATCAACATATAAGTGGTACTGGAATCCAAAGGAGGCTATAAGTTTTCCAAGGGAGGATGTATAGAAAGAGAAAAGCAAGGGGCCCAAGACAGAGTTTTGCGGTACTCCAACTGAGAGAGGCATAGGATCACAAGATATGTTGTTAAAGGAAACTGAAAACAAGCGGTTTGAGAGATATGAGGCAAACCAGGAGGGGGCTGAGTCTTGGATGCCAAATAAATGTAGTATTTTTAGGAGGAGAGGATGGTCGACTGTGTCAAAAGCATCGGATAGGTCAAGAATAATTAGTAAGGAGTAGTGGCCTTTTGCTTTAGTTGATAACAGGTAATTTGTTACTTTAGCAAGAACCGTTTCTGTTAAGTGTTTAGGGCGGAAAACAGATTGTAGTGGATCAAGAATGTAGTTAGTTGTGAGAAATTGAGTAAGCCGATTATAGCCCAGTCGTTCCAATAATTTTGAAGCAAAGGGAAGTAAGGAGACCGGTTGATAGTTAGAAGGCATGGAGGGGTCAAGCGAGGGCTTTTTTAGGATTTGTATGATTGACGCATGCTTGAATGTATCAGGAAATGTGCCAGCGGTGAGAGATGAGTTAGGGTAGGGGTTAGTAAAGCAAAATATATGATTATAACATCAGATTAGAAGAACGCTAAAGGGACCTTAAATACTTTGAGATGGTAATATAAAATGATAAATTGTGTATATAAAAATAACTGCAATATACTTTATTTTGTTTCGTTTTCCTGTAATTCCATTCTGAAATTGTGAGCTTTTCAGTTCCTGTTAGAAGTGGAAGTGCTGAACATGGTTAGATTCAACCCAGCCATTGGCTGCACACTCTAGAGACCTATTTATAACTTTCCCTAATTGGCCACAGCAGAGAAGGTAACCTAAGTTACAACATGGCAGCTCCCATTGTTTTATAGACACTAACTCTTTACACTTATATTGTCAATATTTAAACAGCTAATGAAACTTTATACGTCTACATAATATTCTCAGACTAATCTTTTTCTTTGAATGCTTCATTCTATCTAGCATTTATTTATTGTTTAATGTCCCTTAAAGGGACACTGAACCCAGATTTTTTTCTTTCGTGATTCAGATAGAGCATGCAATTTTAGACAACTTTCTAAATTACTACTATTATCAAATTTTCTTCATTCTCTTGGTATGTTTATTTGAAAAGCAAGAATGTAAGTTTAGATGCCGGACCATTTTTGGTGAACAAACTGAGTTGTCCTTACTGATTGGACAACACCAATAAACAAGTGCTGTCCATGGTTCTGAACCAAAAATTTGCTGGCTCCTTAAAGGGACAGTAAACCTTAAAAATAATGTTATATAATTCTGCACATAGTGCAGAATTATGTAACATTATTTAGGTGCTATAGCCATAAAAGCATTTTTTCCTTTTATATTTTGCTAAAATACGGCGCTTTTACAGACCCGCTCTCTGCTGAGCGGGTCTGTAATATTCAGTCAGCGCATCGGGGCCAGCTGTATAGTCACAGCCCGGCCCGACCGCGCCATAGCACTAAGTGCAGCTCGCTCCTGTCACAGGAGCGAGCTGCACTTAGTCTTATGGCGCGTCGGGCCGGGCTGTGACTATACAGCTGGCCCGATGCGCTGACTGAATATTACAGACCCGCTCAGCAGAGAGCGGGTCTGTAAAAGCGCCGTATTTTAGCAAAATATAAAAGGAAAAAATGCTTTTATGGCTATAGCACCTAAATAATGTTATATAATTCTGCACTATGTGCAGAATTATATAACATTATTTTTAAGGTTTACTGTCCCTTTAACTTAGATTCCTTTTTTTTTTTCCTTCAAATAAAGATAGCAAAAGAATGAAGAAATATTGATAATGGGAGTAAATTAGAAAGTTGCTTAAAATTGCAGGCTCTATCTGAATCATTAAAGAAAAAATTTGGATTCAGTGTCCCTTTAAGGCTATAGTGAGACTAGATTAATCTGCGTATAACGGAGAGAATACTAAAATAGCAGTGACTTTTATTTGATTCCACTAACAGAATAAGATTAGTAACCCTGTTGTCAATATTCAGATTATTATAAACAGCTAGTATATAATCTCTTGCCTTACAGTAGAAAACTGGCCAAAGGCTTTTGCATGCCCCCTATCTTTTGGTTCCACTTCACGTATTAAAAGTCCTTACAAAAAGTGCTGTAATTACACCTGGCTGTCACAATAGGCCTTAATAGCTGAAACCCCCGAAAATGACACTTGGACACAACGCTTGCAATCTTGCCCGGAATGAATGAGAAAAAGTGGAAATAAAATTAACCCTGCAATGCCAACCTAGCTCAGCAGGGCTGTAGTACAGAGGTTTGGTTGTCAACACGTTGTTGAAACTATAACAAAGTAACAGATGCACTTAACATAGGGATAGCAAACAGGAAACAAAAGTGTATGTGCATGCTAGGGTTGCACCGATACCGATACTAGTATCGGTATCGGTACCGATACCAAGTACTTGCATGAGCACTTGTACTCGTGCAAATGCACCGATACTTAAACCGATACCTCCACTTCCTACCCATATGCTATCTCGTGGCGTTTTTTTTTAAACTGCATGTTCCCATTTCATTTAAAGCTGGAGTGGAGACTAAACTAAAAATTGTTTACTACTGTTCTGCCAATACAAATTGCTCTTATTTGTATTATTGTAGGAGAGATTATTTTACATCGTTTAGACAAACCCCTAAAGTACTGAGCAGTTAATAAACTGAGATTTCCAGCTCTGGCTAAAATGGCCCAAAAATATCTTTCTGCCCCATGCAGTAGTGTGGAAAGTTGAACCTCCTTACTGATAGCAAAAACAGACTTATAGCTGAACATGCAGAGATGCTTCTGTTCTGTTCCTTAACAAGAACTTGCCACTAACTTTTGAAAAATTATTCTAATTGCTAGATTGCCTTTTATACTGCTAGTTCTCATCTTGCACAATTATGTTCAAAACATACTGTACTCTGAGGAACATCTTATCTTATATAATTGCAGGAAGAGTACTCATAGGAAAAATTAAGTTAATCCCAATGAACACTCATCCTGCAATTATAGGACTAGATTTAGATTACATTTGATTGGTAAGCTTTACCAATGTTCTGTTCACATTTCAAACTCCATAGCCTTTAATGGAGTAGGACGTGTAATGAGAGCATTGGTAAAGCTTACCAGTCAAATGTAATCTAGCCCATAGTGTTGTTCCCCATGATTAAACAGTATTCTGCTCTATTTTTTACTGTATGGCACTTTTGGTTGGTTGCAATTTTATATTTGTTATTTATTGTTGTTGTTAATATATTTTATTGTAATATTTTTATTTCTAAACATGTTCTGTGAACTTTGTGACAAATAAAACCTGTTTTATTATTTCATAATGTCTTTTGAGCTACAGTCCTTCATAATTATAAAGAAGGAATCTTAAATAATTAGTCTGTATTGTGCTTGGTAAACTGTCACATGACAAAAAAAAAAAGTATCGGTAATTGGTATCGGCGAGTATTTGAAAACAAGTATCGGTACTTGTACTCGGTCTTAAAAAAATGGTATCGGTGCAACCCTAGTGCATGCTATTAAAATTTTTCACACACCAAGCTGAAAATTAAATCAGACCTACAAAACGGATTTGTTATAGTTCACCTCCTAAATATGCATAAACAGCAATGTAGAAGAATACTCCCCTTGCCCTCCTATAAAGTACCATGCAACAAGAAGTATACTAATGGTCTGCTTGCAGCAAAACTTCACTATCTTAGTGGACATAAGGTAAAGGGGGCAAACGGCACAAAGATCTAGTGAGAAAAACAGCTGAAACACTCTTGACAAAATGTAGTCTTCTCTTGCAAAGCATATGCTGTCATATGGGATAACCTGAAAGGGAGCCTTCAGAGAGTAAGTCCATAGAAATCTGGTAGCACACTTAGGGTCCTGAACAGTGGAATCCAGGTGGGCTCCAGACAGCTGTGACGAAGGCCACAGATGATGTATATATAATTGGGAACTTGGTATTTCTGGGACTTTTTATGAGCAAGTCTGCAGAGCTAAAAAGCCTAGTACTGTATGTGAATATGTATATCAGTTTTATGGAGATTATTTTGTGCATATCTTGGCAAAGGTCTTTAAATATTCTTCTAGTGTGGATTTTAAAGAACATACAAATGTGATGCTATATTACTCTTGCCTGCACAGTACAATATGCAACCAGTGGCAGGTGGGGGTGGAGACTGGAGACACTTCGTATGCTTGGAGCAGTTGTTTCAGCTGTAGAAAAACACAGTAACCTTGAGGAAGTTCCTGAAGCTGTTTGCTGCATCTGACAAGAAATTAATGTTACACTTTAAAGGGATAGAAAGGTCAAAAATGGTTGCATTTCAGTTTGAAAATATAAGCAGATTTGCAATATTCTTTTATTAGCAAACTAGTCCTAAAGCCCGTTAACACGAGCCGTGTTGTGTTTTATTTCAAATATAATCTCTCTCTCTCTCTCTCTCTCTCTCTCTCTCTCTCTCTCTCTCTCTGTCTCTGTCTCTGTCTCTGTCTCTGTCTCTGTCTCTGTCTCTGTCTCTCTCGTCCCTCTCTCTCTCGTCTCTCTCTCTCTCGTCCCTCTCTCTCTCTCGTCCCTCTCTCTCTCTCTCTCTCTCGTCCCTCTCTCTCTCTCTCTCTCTCGTCCCTCTCTCTCTCTCTCTCTCTCGTCTCTCTCTCTCTCGTCCCTCTCTCTCTCTCTCTCTCTCGTCCCCCTCTCTCTCTCTCTCTCTCTCTCTCTCTCTCTCGTCCTCGCGGCAAGAGTTTGTCTGAACTGCGCATGACGGCTTCAGACAAACTCTTGTCTTTTATTATATAGGATATGTTTCTAGTATACATTATTACTGTTGCACAGGCCCTCTTAGAATGTGTGTATATGCTGCAGAAAAATCTAAATGAAATGCACTCATGCACATTTCATTTTTGACCCTTCTATCCCTTTAACATGGAAGTTGTAAATTGTTTTAAAAATCTTTCTCAACAGGCATTACAAATTGTATGTTAGAAAATATATATTCAAAATACATAATCAAAACTCTTAGTTGCCTATATGTGCTCCAACATGAAGAAAGCAGTGTGAAAAGCCAGATATGTTAATAACATTACATCACATAATGCAGTACTGGCTGTGATGCCAATTAAAGTATTGTAGATAATAAATGTGTGTGTTTAAGCAATTTTGATTTTTAAAAATGATGCAGGATACTGTCTTTGAGCTGATGAATTACAATTATTTAGCACTGGATACAAATAAAGTAGACTGCTCTAAAATAGGGACATTTGCAGACAATCTGCTGTGGTCAGAGTATTGAGCAAACAATTCAGTGCTAGTACTGCAATAACAAACCCTATAAATAAAATAAAAAAAAAAGATGTGGGGGTCCTATTCACTGTTGAATCAGACTTTTAAAATGTGTTCAATTTCATTTATTTTCAGCCAACCACAGGTATACCATACAAAGAAGATAATTATATCATCTTGACCACAGCGGATAAAGAAAAATATAAGTGTATGCTTCCATTGATGGGCAGTGATAATGAGGTAATGTCAGTTAGATTTTTTTTTTATAATATAATTTTTTATTGTAGGCATAAAATGTTACAACTGATGTTTCAAACATTACAAGTATTGGATAAACACAAAAATCACACACCGCATTAGGGCTGAGAGACAGTAACATTGTATAACATTGTCATTTCTTTTTCTGTTCTTTACCATTCTGGGGAGTCAATCAATTCTTAGTTGGGAAGTGAGGTGCGGGGTGTGTAAATGCGCTCACGATTAAGTAGAGTCGTAATCTGCGGGTAGGTTAGGATTGTGGCGATTTCCGACACTTTTGATGTGTAGTTACGCTAGTAGTCCAGTGATGGTTAAAATACTGCATGCAAAAGTAGTTGAGTAATAGCACGGAGGCCGACAGGGGCCACCGCCCACATGCAGTCGGACCTATATCTCATTAAGATTATCTTTGTACTGTCGTGGACTAAAGTACTCCCACTGGGGGGGAAGGGGTGAGCAATCCAAGGATGGTAAGATGGTTTGGGTAGGGAAGGGAAAGGGCTCATTAAGTGGTAAGGAGGGGGGGTTAAGGAGGACACAGAATCAATCTGGGTTCCGTTTCAGGCATTAGTACTACAGAGGGACTGAAATGTCTAATGCTTAATCTTATGTCTCTGTAAGTAAGACTCCCAGGGTTCCCAGATAAGACAGAAGATTTCTGATTGGCGCCTAACTCTATATACAAAATCTTCCATGGACTTAACAAAATTTAGATACTCTACTACACTTTGCCATTTCGGAGGGTGCACTTTTTTCCAGTTCCTAACGATTGTCATTTTAACTGAGGTGAGTATGTATATAAGGAGAGTTCTCTTGTGTGGGGGTACTTTCTCCAATCCTAAGTGTAAGAGAGCCATTCCAGGATCTGTAATCTCTGGGAGACCCATCGAGCTACAGACCATGCTGGTTTTAGTCCAGAGCGGCTTAAGGCTGGGACAAGACCACCATGTATGCAGTGGGGTGCCAAGGCCGCCACCGTTTCTCCAACAAGAGGAGGAGTGGCTAGGATAGAGGGTCTGAATCCTGGTTGGGACCAGGTGCCACCTGGTGATCATTTTAAAATAAAGTTCGTACATTGTGGTGCAGTGCAAAGTAGCCTTGGTCTTGGTGATGGCCAGTGTCCATTTCTTAGTGGTGTATGTCATTTTTAGGTCCGTCTCCCAGGAGAGCATGTGTCTCGTCTTTGGTGGTGTAGGAGGTACCAGTAGGCATCTATAGTGTGCTGTCAGAGGTTTATAGGTCTGAAGGCCTGTTTCCCATCTAGACTCCCAAGCCGTAGGGGTTCGAGGGGTATCTCCCAGGAACCCCCATGCCTTCAACAGGGACCGTAATCTTAGGAGTTCAAACTCCAGGTGTCGTGGGATCTTAAAATTAGCCACCATTTCGCCTTGCGTAAGGAGACGGTCCCCTGCGTAAAAATCTCTGACTGTCAAGATCTCCACTTATCGCCATCAATTCAGTCTCACATTAAGGAGGGTCTGAAGTATGGGCTGAATAGGAGAAGGATAGGGGGCGATCTGGACATGATGTCGTAATTTATATCAAAGTAATTGACATCCTCTCACTATTTGATTGGAAATAACATATGTGGAGGCAAGATGCGGGGGGAACCATAACAAGTCAGACAGATCTATGTACGCCGGAAGTGAGGCCTGCTCCAGCTCCCTCCATCTCGTGGGTGGGAGATCTCGCCCCCACACCGAGACGTGGGAAATCATTGCCGCCTCACAGTACAATCTCACACTTGGCAAGCCTAAACCTCCCTGGTCTAGGGGGGACTGCAAAATTGCAGCTGCGAATCTGGGCCTCTTGTTGTTCCAGACATACCTATTAAAGAGGGTCTGAAAGCTTTTTAGTAGATTTTCTGGGACTGGAAGGGGAATACATCTCATGATATAGGTAATAACATCATCTTCAGGGCCGCAATTCTACCCATCCAGGAAAGTTCATCATACTTTTTGGCTCTCAAGTGTTTGTCAACTTCTTTCAGCAAGGCCTGATAGTTCTCTTGGAGGACTATCTCTCTGTCGTGAGATAGGAAAACCCAGAGATGCCGAATTCCTCTGATAAACCATTTAAATGAGTATTGCTTCTGCAAAGCTCTCTGCTCTGAATGGTCAAGGTGTATCATGTACGCCTCCGTCTTGGTGACATTGATTTTGTAGTTAGAAAGCTTACCAAATCTGTCAATTAGAGCCATCAACGGCGGAAGCGAGAGAGTCGGTTCCACAATAAAGAGAGTAAGGTCGTCGGCGAATAACGCCACCTTCTGGAGTCAGATTTTTTTTTGCAGTTGTTTATATCTTTGATAAGATGTACCTAAACTCAGTCATTGATCTACCAGCAACCCTGCTTTTATGATCATCCCTGCTAGAAAGATAGGTGGAATCTTAAAAAAACGGATATTATTGGTAGATCTTAAAGGGACACTGAACCCACATTTTTTTTTTTTTTTTCATTCGTGATTCAGATAGAGCATGCAATTTTAAACAACTTTCTAATTTACTCCTTTTATCACTTTTTCTTAATTCTCCTGGTATCTTTATATGAAATGCAAGAATGTAAGTTTAGATGCCAGCCCATTTCTGGTGAACAACCTGGGTTGTTCTTGCTGATTGGTGGATAAATTCATCCACCAATAAACAAGTGATGTCCATTGTTCTGAACCAAAAAATAGCTTAGATGCCGTCTTTTTCAAATAAAGATATACATTTTTCTTTGTTCTCTTGCTAATAGGAGTAAATTAGAAAGTTGCTTAAAATTGCATTCTCTATCTGAATCACAAAAAGAAAAAATATGGGTTCAGTGTCTCTTTAAAGACAGGGTTTGGACACCAGTGTACCATATTCTCTGTGAAGGTTTTTTGCATGAGATGCCAACTCCTTAACAGGTCTTATATTTGCTAGATTCCATATTATCTATTAATTCTTATGTTTAGGGTACTGTGAATAGCCATTAGTATAGCCACTAGACACTTCTGCCTGTCTCTCCCCCATCCCTCACAAATCCACAGGTTAAATCAACATGGAGTGTCATTGGGAAGGAAGTTAAATGTTGCTGATTAGTAAGAAGTTAAACCACCATCTATATTAAATTAGCTGTATTACTCAGCAAATATAATATATTTAACCCCTTAAAGACACGGCCATTTTTCAATTTCTTTCCCTTAAGGACCAGGGCTATTTTTACATTTCTGCTGTGTTTGTGTTTAGCTGTAATTTTCCTCTTACTCATTTACTGTACCCACACATATTATTATATACCGTTTTTCTCGCCATTAAATGGACTTTCTAAAGATACCATTATTTTCATCATATTTTATAATTTACTATAAAAAAAAATATAAAATATGAGGACAAAATGGAAAAAAACACACTTTTTCTAACTTTGACCCCCAAAATCTGTTACACATCTACAACCACCAAAAAACACCCATGCTAAATAGTTTCTAAATTTTGTCCTGAGTTTAGAAATACCAAATATTTACATTTGTGTTGCTTTTTGGTAATTAGAAGGCTTCTAAATGCTGCTGCGCATCACACGTGTATTATGCCCAGCAGTGCAGGGGTTAATTAGATAGCTTGTAGGGAGCTTGCAGGGTTAATTTTAGCTTTAGTGTAGAGATCAGCCTCCCACCTGAGAGATCCCACCCCCTGATCCCTCCCAAACATCTCTCTTCCCTCCCCCACCCCACAATTGTCCCCGCCATCTTAAGTACTGGCAGAAACTCTGCCAGTACTAAAATAAAAGGCTTTTTTTTTTTTTTTTTTTAATGTTTTTTTAAAAAAAAAAAAATATCTGTGTAGCTGTGATGGACCCCCCCTTAGCCCCTAACCTCTCTGATCCCCCCCCAAACAGCTCTATAACACTTGCCCACATCCTATTTGCTGCCATCTTGGGTACTGGCAGCTGTCTGCCAGTACCCAATTTGCCTCCAAAAAATGTTTTCTTTTACTTTTTTGCATGTAATTAAATGTTTTCTGTAGTGTAGCTGCCCCCCCTAGTACCCTCCTCCCTCTCCCCCTCCCAGATCCTTTTGAAAATTATTTCCCCCCCTCCCTCTCTCCCATTCATAAATTCATTGGTGGCAGTGGCTGTTACGTGATCGCGCCCACATATGCGCACGCCTGCACGCTCCCGGCACCCGGCGTGCACATTGCACATTCAGGAACCGGATGCCGGGTAGCGATGGGCCACCCACTCGCCTCCCTGCAGCTGCTCCCACCCACCAACGATCGGGCCCATCGCTACCGGTGCAGAGAGGGCCACAGAGTGGCTCTCTCTGCATCGGTTTTGGAAAAAAGGTATTGCAGTGATGCCTCAATGTCGAGGCATCACAGCAATACCTTGAAAGCGACTGGAAGCGATCAGGATCGCTTCCAGCCGCTTTAAACCCTGATGTCGTACAGGGTACGTCGCTGGTCTTTAAAGACCAGGTTGTGTGCGACGTACCCTGTACGACATGTGTCGTTAAGGGGATATATATATAATCACTACCCAAGTGCTTGTGACAAATCTGTTTAAAAATTAGGAGCCAGTGGCTCCCAGGCTCCTAGGTTTGTCGAGCCCTGAACTACCCCAATAGAAGTCATAATAGGGGGCTATATGAAGTAGTAAAAAAAATGGCTGTATATATTTACCCAGGAATCGGAATGGTTTGCTTGTTTCTAGTAACATGAGAGCATATATGGTAGAATTCTTTTTTATATACCATTAAAAATAGTATTTTAGGGATAGGTTCTATTCTAGATCAAATTCCTAAATACATTTAGGATAATATTCTTTATTAAAGTGCAATGAAACCTAACATTTTTCTTTCATGTTTCAGACAGAGCATACAATTTTAAAAATGTTTCCAATTTAAATATATTATCACATTTGCTTCATTCTCTTTGTATGCTTTGTTAAGGAACAGCAAAGCACTACTGGGAGCTAACTGAAAACATCAGGTGAGCGAATAGTAAGAGGCACATTTATGAAGCCACCAATCAGCAGCTAGCTCCCAGCAGTGCATTGCTGCTCTGTAACCTGCCTAGGCATGCTTTTAAACCAAGGATTCCAAGAAAAAGAAGCAAAGTAGATAGTAGAAGTAAATTGGAAAGTTGATTAAAGTGACATGCTTTACATGAATCATGCACGTTTAACCCCTTAATGACCACAGCACTTTTCCATTTTCTGTCCGTTTGGGACCAAGGCTATTTTTACATTTTTGCAGTGTTTGTGTTTAGCTGTAATTTTCCTCTTACTCATTTACTGTACCCACACATATTATATATCGTTTTTCTCGCCATTAAATGGACTTTCTAAAGATACCATTATTTTCATCATATCTTATAATTTACTATAAAAAATTTTTATAAAATATGAGGAAAAAATAGAAAAAAACACACTTTTTCTAACTTTGACCCCCAAAATCTGTTACACATCTACAACCACCAAGAAACACCCATGCTAAATAGTTTCTAAATTTTGTCCTGAGTTTAGAAATACCCAATGTTTACAAGTTCTTTGCTTTTTTTGTAAACTATAGGGCCATAAATACAAGTAGCACTTTGCTATTTCCAAACCATTTCTTTTCAAAATTAGCGATAGTTACATTAGAGCACTGATATCTTTCAGGAATCTCTGAATATCCATTGACATGTATATATTTTTTTTTAGTAGACATCCCAAAGTATTGATCTAGGCCCGTTTTGGTATATTTCATGCCACCATTTCACCGCCAAATGCAATCAAATACAAAAAAATCGTTCACTTTTCACAAATTTTTTCACAAACTTTTGGTTTCTAACTTAAATTATTTACAAACAGCTTGTGCAATTATGGCATAAATGGTTGTAAATTCTTCTCTGGGATCCCCTTTGTTCAGAAATAGCAGACATATATGACTTTGGTGTTGCTTTTTGGTAATTAGAAGGCCGCTAAATGCCACTGCGCACCACACGTGTATTATGCCCAGCAGTGAAGGGGTTAATTAGGGAGCATGTAGGGAGCTTTTTGGGGTAGTTTTAGCTTTAGTGTAGTGTAGTGTAGTAGACAACCCCAAGTATTGATCTAGGCCAATTTTGGTATATTTCATGCCACCATTTCACCGCCAAATGCGATCAAATTAAAAAAAAAACGTTAATTTTTTCTCAATTTTAGGTTTCTCACTGAAATTATTTACAAACAGCTTCTGCAATTATGGCACAAATGGTTGTAAATGCTTCTCTGGGATCCCCTTTGTTCAGAAATAGCAGACATATATGGCTTTGGCATTGCTTTTTGGTAATTAGAAGGCCTCTAAATGCCGCTGCGCATCACACGTGTATTATGGCTAGCAGTGAAGGGGTTAATTATGTAGCTTGTAGGGAGCTTGCAGGGTTAATTTTAGCTTTAGTGTAGAGCTCAGCCTCCCACCTCAAACATCAGACCCCCTGATCCCTCCCAAACAGCTCTCTTCCCTCCCCCACCCCACAATTGTCCCCGCCATCTTAAGTACTGGCAGAAACTCTGCCAGTACTAAAATAAAAGGTATTTGGCCCTTTTTTTTTAAAAAAAAAAAAAAAGCATATTTACATATGCTGATGTGTAGGATCCCCCCTTAGACCCCAACCTCACTGATCCCCCACCAAACAGCTCTCTAACCCTTCCCCTCTGCCTTAATGGGCGCCATCTTTTTTGTAACAAAATGTGCCTTTTTTTTTTAAAAAAAATTCCCTTTTCTGTAGTGTAGCTTTCCCCCCCCCACCGAGACCAACCCCCAACCCCTTCCAGGTCCCTTAGATTATATTTTACTGTAATGGTGTTTTTAATTTTTAACCTTTTTTTTCTGTAGTGTAGCGGTTCCCACCCGCTCCCGCCCCGTGCACGCGCCCGCCCACCACCCCCGTGCACGCGCGCGCTCCCGTGCGCGCCCCCGTAGCTCCCGCCCCCCTCCACTCCACACTGAGCACCGATGGCCGCCCACCCGCCTCCCACGTAAGCTCCCACCCACCAACGATACCGGCCACCGATGTCCGGTGCAGAGAGGGCCACAGAGTGGCTCTCTCTGCATCGGATGGCCAAGGGGGGTTATTGCAGGATGCCTCCATATCGAGGCATCACTGCAATAACCGGAAAGCAGCTGGAAGCGAGCAGGATCGCTTCCAGCTGCTTTCCAGACCAAGGACGTACGCCACACGTCCTCGGTCATTAACTGTATTTTTTTTGAGGACGTGTGGCGTACGTCCTTGGTCGTTAAAGGGACACAAAACCTACATTTTTTCTTTCATGATTCAGATAGAACATGCAATTTTAAGCAACTTTCTAATTTACTCCCATTATTAAATTTTCTTTGTTCTCTTGCTATCTTTATTTGAAAAAGCAGGAATGCAAGCATAGTGGCCGGCCCATTTTTGGTTCAGAACCTGGGTAGCGCTTGCTGATTGGTGGCTAAATGTAGCCACCAATCAGCAAGCGCTACCTAGGGTGCTGACCCAAAAATGGTCCGGCTTCTATTTTTACATTCCTGCTTTTTCAAATAAAGATAGCAAGAGAACAAAGAAAATTTCATAATGGGAGTAAATTAGAAAGTTGCTTAAAATTGCATGTTCTATCTGAATCATGAAAGAAAAAGTGACCCTTTAAACCTATACATATATGTATAGGTAACTGCTGTACTAAAGATTTCAGTTGACATAAAACTTATTGCTAATTAAATACTTGTTTTATTCCATGAAAATGTATTTTGCTATCTTTGTAATTAGATTTTAGTGGAACCATTGTTGTTGTTTTTCCTGCCAATGTGAGACTACAAGGGCTATGGTTATTCAGTGTAACCTGCCTGCAATTTGTGGTAACTATAAAATGTGCTTAATGCATTTATCATAATATAGTACATTAGAGTTAGTTTCTCACAAAGAGGAGTAGAAAATGTTAATAGTTTAATTTTGTGAACTTTTCAGGAAGACGACAGAGATTATAAAGGCCCTACACCAGGTGATTTGTTAGAACCACTCTTCAAACAAAGTAGTTGCTCATATAGGGTAAAGTATTATTTATATGGATATATTTTGTTTTGCTTAAAGTGCTGTTACAGCATTAAAACTTTACACTGTAACTGTACTACTATTATTCAAAGGTCAGTGTGCTTTCTCACTCTTCAGTTTGACTTTAAAGGGACATTTAACGGCTCTTGCTTTTGTTAAAAAAATGTGTATGTTGCATATCCCTAGAAACGTCAAAAAGCAAGTTTTGTAACCTAGGTTTCTTCAAAACAGCTGTTTGATTTGCAACATTTTGAAGAAAACCTAGGATACAGAAATTGCTTTTTGGCCTCGCTAGGGATTTTGGATCCAGCACAATTTTTATATAAAAGCAAGAGCTTTTTAAAGAAATCTGAATCCTAACATTTTTCTTTTGTGGTTCAGATAGATACATTTGTTAAAAAGAAAGTTGTTTTTTTTTTTTTTTTTTTAAATTCCAGTTTAAAAAAAACTATTATCTAGTTTACTTAATTATCTTGCTATCCTTTGTTGAAAAGCATACCTATGTAGGTTTAGGAGCAGCAATGCACTTCTGGGAGCTAGCCTGTGATTGATATTCCTCTTGGATGTGTTCAGCTAGCTTCCAGTAGTGAATTGCTGCTTTTAAACAAAGGATGTCAGGAGAAAAAACAGCCTTGAAGTTGTTAAAAAATTGCATATTCTATCCTAATCATCGTTTGCTTTTGACTTTACTGTCTCTTTAATGTCCACTGATTTGTGATTATTACATTATTCTAATTTTAGTTGCTTTTCTAAATAAGCAGTTTTGTACAATGTTTTCTTACTGCCTTTTTTTTTGTCATGAAATCACAGTGAGAAATTAATTTCTTATCTATACAAGTTAAATGGTCCATTATACTGTGAAAAAAATACATGCACCTACCTGTTTATCACATTGCATATCTATTTATGCCCTTTCCCCTGCAAAGAGAACAGATGGTCTCTAGTGGAAACTGCCTCTGACCCAATCAGCAGCGCTAGTTGCACAGCTGGCTCATGTGACTAGTTCTGCTGATTGGCTAATAGGCAGTTTCCACTCTGGACCAGCCGTTCTCTGTGGTTCCTGAGCAGTACTTTACCTGTGTGTTTAACACCTTTGCAGGGTTAAACACACAATTGCAGGATAGTGATACAATCATATGCTCTAACAGATCAGAGTAATTTTTTTTTTTTACTTTTGCCCTTTACGCCATGCAGCGTTTGTAAAATTAGAACTCTAGAGCATTGCACCAAGTACTGTTGTTAGAAACCACTTCATTATGATTGTTAAAAAAATAATATATATATATATTCTTTAGGTTTAGCACTCTCAATTGTAATCCGGGGTGCACAGCATCAAATTTAGACAATACTGGAAAAAAGCAGGCACTCTCCATTTAAATCCACAAACTTTTCTTTACTGTGTAACAAGT